>NW_004754909.1:456749-469669 GCF_000188695.1 Salpingoeca rosetta | reverse complement strand
CGCTGGGACCCGAGATGTACAGGCGCCACGACCAGTTGGAGCAGCAGCTTGCAGTCAATGCACGCCGCGTGTACGGTGAACAGCTGAGGGCAGACGCAGAGCGCAGGCGCCAGGTGCGATGCTGGCTTTGTCTTATCTTGCTTTGATTCTGTAGAGCGAGAGAAGGGGGGGGGGCTTCATTTGTGCACTGCTTACCTGTGTGTGTATGTGTGTGTGTGTGTGATTGTGTACCTGTATCCAAGCGTTGCGTTCTTGCATATTTATGGACGCTCGGTCATCAGAGCGCGCACTACCTCATGCCAACCTCGCAACTTCACTCACACTTGTGCATTTCGCTTGCACGCCATCGTTGTGGCAGGTGCAAGAGGAAGCAATGCAAGAGAAGGAGAAGGACACGCGAATGGTGAAGAAGATCTTGAAGGAATACCAGGAGGACGTGGCCAACGAGAAGCAGTTTAGGAAGCAGGTACTGCTGTTGCTGCTGCTGCTGCTGCTGCTGATGATGATGATGATGATGATGATGATGATGATGATGATGATGATGATGATGAGGAAGAGGAGGAGGAGGAGGAGGAGGAGGATGGTGTCGTACATGTGTGCGGATGTGAGGGCGTTACCACTTGGTTCACTGCCCTCGCCCATCCCCTCAACTGCACATCGGTCACACACACACACACAAACACACAGACATTGTTCGCCTTCTGGAGACCCACGCCGTCCGAAGGTCGCCAGCATCACATTTGCGCGCCTCGTGACGCCTGTAGGGGAACAGACTCGGCAGCGCTCACACACACACACACACACACACACACACACACACACACACACACACACACACACACACACACACACACACACACACACACACACACACACACACACACACACACACACACCGAATCTACAAATGAAGCCCCCCCCCCCTCAGTCATCGCGTCGCTGCTATGCGTGCACGTCCTCATCCATTGGTGGTGGAAACAGATTGGGCATTGCATACGTGCCGCCTGGCTGCTGTCGTTCTTGCTGTTGTTGCTGCTGTTGGCGTGGTCGTGGTCGTGGCCGTGGCCGTGGTGCTGGCTGCGGACCAGCGTTGTTTGCCCTCGCTGCAATGTCAGTTGCACCCGCAGTGGTGCGTGCTGGCTGTGCGAGATCTGCGTTCTCGTAGGTTGTGTTGACGTACACGCCATGGGACGGGTTGGCCACCACCCCAGCAAACATGCCCGCCCCCGTCGCGCCTGCGTCGTGTGGCGGCGCCTGCGGCGGTGGTGACTGCATGCTTGGTGCCTCCACATAGTCGCTGGTGAACAGGGCTTGCTTCCATGAGTCATCGCCCCCGCTGTTGCTGCTGTCTGGATCACTGCTGCTGTTGTGCCCGGTAAACGCCGGGTTGCGCGCTGTGGCTGCTGTACTGTAGATTGCGCCCTGGTCCCCAGCCGTGCCTTGGTCCGGGCTGGCATACTCCGCATACACAGCGCCACCGCCACGACCGCCAACAACGGGCTGCATGTATTCGTGTCGGGGCGGGTTGATGTCGTAATTGCCCTCGTTCCACCGCTTGTCGTGAAACGCCCGCTCCTCTGCTGTCTGCAGCGTGTGTGTTGTTGGATCGCCCCACGCCATCCGCGCGGGCGGTGTCGGCCCCACTGCTGTTGGCGTTGCTGCTGTCGTCGTTACTGCTGTTGACGTACCGGGCGCCGTCGGCACGGCACTGCTCGAGCCATCGGGTTTGTACAGCGGGTTGGCGAACAGGCTGATGGTACGGTCATGTTCACCAAACTTGTCCCACGCGCCCCGGCCACTGCGACCACCGCCGCTGCCACGGCGTCGCACCATGACGATGACGATGATGGCGATGATGAGCAGTAGACCACCACCGGCACCGGCAGCGACGGGCACAATTGGGATGGCGGCTGCGCTGCCGTTCATCTCGCCAGACACCGACGTCGTCCCACTCGCAGCCGTGGTCGTCATACCTGCTGTTGATGATGATGACGACGACGACGACAAATGTGTTGGTGTTGTTGTTGGTGTTGGTGTTGTTGCGCTGCTGGTGGTTGGTGCTGTGGACGTGGACGGGGGTCCGGCCAGGGCCGCCAGTATCTGCGGCTTGACGTGCGCGGCAACAACAAAGAAGGGCGCATCCGTGCGAGCGTAGCGGCCGGAGATCGCGCGCGCTCGCAAAGACGCCAACGCATCCACCACAGCAGCAGTGCGGCGGTCGTGCGTGGCAACCGTGACGAGGAGGTACACGCTGTCACCGCCATCACTGGCGCTGGTTCCATTGCCACCAGCCAGCGCTGACGTGCTTGTCGTTGTTGACGGCGTGCCAGTTGGCGTGCTGATGGTTCGCCCCGCGTGTACCGCGGTTGTTGTGGTTGCTGTTGCTGTCGTGACACTGCTTGCACCGGCATCATCCGCATCACCCGGCGCCGTCTGTGCATCGGATGCTGTTGTTGTCGTCGCTGATGAGGAAAGCGGCGTTGGTGTGACGTTCGGGTCGCGGCCAGCGTTTAGCGAACCCGTAGTTGTCGTCGTGGGTGTTGTTGGTGATGTTGGTGATGTGGCACCCGTGTCATCGCCATCGCCTGGCCCATCACCGCTCATGGGGGAAAGGCCGAGCTCTGGGAACACAACCTCTGCGCGCAAATCAACTTGGGTGACATTGTGCACAACCCACACGTCCAGCAGGGAAGATGCCAGGCCAGCCGCAACCACGTCCGAGTTGGCGGTGTCCACGACGCCGGCACCATGGCTCGGCGCAATGTTGTTTGAGGAAGAGGAGAGCGGGGCAAGCGACAGCCACTCCTGCACCACCGCTGGTGTGAGGGAGGCGGCTTGACTCGCGTCAGCGGCCACAACAATGGCAAGCGTGTTGTTGTCCGCAGGCACGACAGCCTCGCTGCGCACAACCACGCGCACAGTTGCGTTGTCCACATTGCCAGCCCGATCAGCAACCGTTAGGGGCACGATGTAGAAGCCAGGGCGGCGTGAGTCGACGGCAGCGAGCGCGGACGCGTTGACCTGCAACGACACATCGCCATCGGCCACATCTGTGGCAGCCACGTGATCGCCCGCAAACAGCGGGGCGCGGAAGCCAAACGGCCAGGTCACGGTGCCACCATTCTCCACCCTGAGGATCGGTGGGCGCGTGTCAATGGGCAGCACGAAGCGTGTTGTCGAGACAACCTGCTTGTGCGGCAGGGTGAGGGTGTAATAGACGATAAACGCGTAGCTTCCGCTTGGCGCGAGCGTCTCAAACAAATCCGTGTCGCCCGCAGATGACACAAGTTGGAGATTGTCGACGTTTGCAACCGCCTCTGCGTGTGAGGCATAGGGGCCACGCGGGCGCACGCGTGCCGGTTCCTCGTACACAAGTGCAGGGCGGATGACAGCGCACACCGTAGTGGACACATCGCCATACCAGGCGTCGTGGGCACGGATGCCAGGGTCAGCGAGCTGCACGCCAGGCTCCACCTCAAAGGTGATGATGCTGTCGCCATCAAGGGTGATGGTGGGCACTGTGGTGTCGACGATGGAGAGACGGCCAACACCGGACGAGGGTCCGCACGTCTCCCACGTCGCCTCGAGCAGCTGATTCGACGCAAACGTGCCCACGAGCGTGTCCGGGAACCACGGTGGGAGGGACGGCGGAAGTGTCGTTGGCTCGACGGGCAGGGCGGTTGAAACGGGAGGGCGGAAATACAGGCAGTCGCCGTGCACGGGAATGAAGGCATTGAGGTCCACCTCGACCAGGGACAGCGCAGTGTCTGGTGTGGCGGGTGCGGGGTCTGCTGTCCCCGTTGCCCAGTCGATGGCCACATCACCAGCAGCAAACGCAGTGCCCACTGCCAATGGAGTGCTGGTGGAGATTGAGTTTCCCGACGAATCTGTTGTGGTGAGCGTGACGGTGTACGTGTCGCTTTCAGCGTCGTGCACAACAGGGGGCTCATGGGATATGGGCACCTGTCCGTCCCAGGCGTCCATGGCAACAGAGTGGCGGCTGGCGTAGCTGCCAACTTGGCTCCCGCTTGGGTTGGAGCACAGGAACACCTCGGACGCAACGCTGGTGAACACTGGTGGCGTTGTGTCCTCCACCGTGTACGTGTATGCAATCGTCGCGTTGTTGCCAAAGGCGTCGCTCAGCAGCAGCTGCACAGAGATGTTGGCCGGCAGGACGGACGGCGTGAGCGCTGTCAGATTTGACAGCACGTGGACGGTGAACGGGCTGGCGTCAAACACAAGCGGATAAGTGTTGATTTCCAGCGGGCGTGTAGCTTCATTTGTCGCGGGCACACGGCTCAAGCGCACTGGGGGTTGCGTGTCGGACACAATCACCGTCAGCGTGACGGGCTCAGCGTAGTTGCCGAGGGCGTTGGGCGCGGTCACATTGTAGACGACCTCATACACACCCGGCTCGTGAAAGTCGACAAGCGGCTTCTGCGTGATGGTGAGGTTGCCGTTGAGATCCACATCACCGGGGATGCTGTTGAACACCTCTGCGCGCGGTGGTTCGAACGGCGCCTGTCCACGCTCAACGTGAAGCGGCGTATTCGTCTCTGCAAACACGCGAATCAGGGGGACGGTTTCGAAGATGTAGATGACAGTCAGGTTCACGCTGCTTGTGCGCCCTTCCTTGTCGCTTGCACTCAGCGTCACCGTCCTGCCGTCTGCGAATCGTTGTTGTTGTTGTTGTTGTTGTTGTTGTTGTTGTTGTTGTTGTTGTTGTTGTTGTTGTTGTTGTTGTTGTTGTTGTTGTTGTTGTTGTTGTTGTTGTTGTTGTTGTTGTTATGGCGGTGTGTACGTGCGTGTGCGTGTTGTGTATGTATGTGTGTGCGTGTGCGTGTGTGTGCGTGTGTGTACGTGCGTGTGCGTGTTGTGTGTGTGTGTGTGCGTGTGTGTGTGTGCGTGTGTGTGTGTGTGTGCGTGTTGTGTGTGTGTGCGTGCGTGTTGTGTGTGTGTGTGTGCGTGTGTACGTGAGCGTGTTGTGTGCGTGCGTGTGTATGTGTTTGTGCGTGCGTTGAAAAAGGACGGCGCAGACATGGAGCGTGTGCATACGTGCAACAAAAGCGCGGGAATCATAATGGCACCAGCAACAGACCGTTCAAACGTCACACATACATACATACACACATACATACATACATACATACATACATACATACATACATACATACATACATACATACATACATACATACATACATACATACATACATACATACGTACATACATATGTACACACAACCTCCATGCGTTTCATGTTTGGACGGACCTTTTGAACGCGATTGCATCACGTCGCGCGGGCCGTCAAATGCATCAAATGCAGTGGCGTTGATGGTGGGCACTGGTGACGTGTCCTTGGGAATGATCACGAACCGATCCATGCCTGCAGGCAACGTGATGACTGGTGGCTGTGTGTCCACTGTTCGAATTCGTCGTGTCATGAGCGTGGACGTGGACGGGGACGTGTGTGTGAATGTGAAGGGGGAAGGGGTGAGGACGAAGGAAAACCAACTGGTAGGCGTAACTTATGCGTGCAAGGGCGCGATGGAGAGAACGTGCACGAAACACAATCACGCACACGAATACCAAAAATTCGCCAGCACAACACACGTACCCAAACAACACAACACTCAGCACAAGCACAACACCGCCCCCATCCCCGCCACAAAAGCCCGCACCTGCGCATGCGCTGCGGTTGTATGTGACTTGGAGACCGCACACTTTGCACTCTAGCTGCTGCGGTTCGTCCTGGTAGGTGTTGTCCTCACAGGGATGGCTGTCGCAGAAGTAGCAGCGGTGGCCAGGCTCGCACGGGCGCTGCACGTACTCCTCCCGGTCAAGGTAGAAGCCTGGCGCAGCCGCACGCGTGCATTGTGCATTGAGCATGGGCATTTGGGTGTGTGTGTGAATGTGTGTGAAGTGCGTGTCAGTGTGTGAAGTGTGTGTGTGTGTGTGTGTGTAAATGTGTAGCAAACAAGCAATGAGAGCAACTCATGCACGCACATGCGCATGCGCACGCAAGCACAGCACCGACCAGACCACTCCTCCCATCTCCCATCTCTCGGCTCCCTCTCCACCGCGTGCACTGGTGGTGAAAAGTTACGGCAAATACGCACACACCATTTGCACACATGGTGCAGAAGCTGGAGCCTGGGCCAGGCGTGTATTGGAAGTCGAGGTTGCATGCTGAACACGCAGTCTGGTCGAAGTCTCCCGTGACGGTGTGTTGTGGGCACAGCTGGCAGGCGCGGGCCGGGTGTGTGTGGTTGATGAAGCTCCCTGGCGGGCACTTGCATGCCAGGTCCATCAACGCATATCCGTAAGTGCAGGAGACGTTGCACGTTTGCACGTCGAGCGCTGGGCGGCCGTTAACGTCCAGTGACGCATTGCGGACCTGGAGAAACGAGTCGCTCGCAGTGGTGGTGATGTTGGCAATGCCGTCGGCCGACCAGCGAACCGCGTCGTCGCTGCAGTTCACCGCCATATAGTCGCCACCGCCGTTGCATGTGAACGTCCACAAGAACGTGTTCGCGGTGAATTCGCGCTGGATGCCCACCTGCACAGGGTATTCAGCTGTGGGGTGTGCGTGCGTGTATGTGTGTTGGGGGGAGACATGGACGACAATTAACATCAGCATGGATTACGAGGCGAAGGAATACCTGGTGCACTCCCACACACACGCACATACACACATTCACATTCACACACTCTTCTCACTCACACACTGACATACACACACATTCACATTCACACACACACTGACACACACACACACACACACACGAAATCATACACACACATATATTAACGCGCACACATGCACACATCAAGGAGATGTGTTTACCTGGGCAACGGAGGCCATCGTCTGGGACGGGTTCAACCCAAGCGTACTCGTGCTGTCTGAGAGCATCCGCATCACTCGTGTCGCTGACGTCAAGGTCTGCAACCGCCGCGCCCACCGGCAGTCAGGCATGATTGTATGATGTGAGCAAACGGCACACCACGCAAGATGGCGCAGGCGAAAGGAAGAAGGATCAGCAATGCAAGCGGGGCATTGGCTCATTCCGACTCACTTCCACGGCACGTGATCGCGAATAGGTCCACTGCTGACGATACTGTGGTGCATGAAACGGTGAGCATGAGGGAAGGGGGATGTTGGTGAGGGAACAATACAGAGGCACACACACACACACGCACGCACACACACACACACACACACACACACACCACACACACACACCACACACACACACACACACACACACACACACACCACACACACACACACGCACACACACAGTGAAATCATTGACTGACCTCGCTCAAACTTGGTCATGTAGTCGCGACAGAGGACGTCAAATGTAGCCTGCCACACGTACAACCAACAGACGTGAGGATGTGCTGTGCGGCAGAGAGAGGAAGCTCAAATACCGATGTCAGAGGCAATGCATCCACCACCATCTTCTCCTCCTCCACCATGCAGCAAGCGCAGCAACGGCAACACCCCCTGTACCTTAAACTCGCTTGCTGTGGTGATGGAAGAGAGCGAAGAAACAAGCACCGTCACCAGCAAGAGCACCACCGCACCACCACCACTTTGCCGTGGCTGTGGACGCGCGTGCATTGCCATCGCTGAAGCTGGCGAGACAAGCGGATGGGGCGGGGCAATGGAAGCGAAAACAAGTGTGAGTGCCGCTCGCAAACGCCGCGGTTGGATAGCAGGGATAGGGCATGCAACACAACGAAAGAGTGAGTCAGCCAACAAGAGTGAGCGAGCCAACAGCAAGGGCTGATGCAACAGTACCAACGACAACAAACAAGCAGCAGAGACAATAAACAAACACCTGTCTGGTTCACATCGCAGCATGTCACCCACCTCACGCTTATTGTGCTCCAAATCCAAGAGCGCGAGTCAGGGGTGCCAGAGGTACAGAAATTTAATGTATGATATTCATAATTTCTCGTATGGGAAGATCGTCAAGGCAGAGACAGGCGGGGGGTTTGTTTGTGTTTTTGAGGGGTTGGTGCGAGATGAGACAATGTGATGTCAAAGACTCAAAGACAACTGCACCTGTAGACCTGTACACACGTGTACACACGTGTACACTCACTTACACACGTTTCTACACATTCGCTCACTTACACACACACGCACTCACTTACACACACTTCACATTCACTCACTCACTTACACGTAACACACCCCACGTTACACCACGAGACCAAGCTTGTGGATGGTCTCGAGGACAGAGAGCGACTCGAGCGAGGCCGATAACCGCACAGCCTTCAGTAGCGGCCACTGCTTGAGGGCAGCAGCAACCACGTCAACCTGCTCCGCCGTGGCGCGCCCCAGAAGCAGCGTCAGGTGCTGGACTTGCGTTGAGGCGAACAGGACGTATGAGAGCGTGGTCGCGTCCTTGAATGCCGTCTTCATCACCACCCGCTCCACCACAGGCGTGCAGCCCTCCTGTGCACCAAACACACACGCACACATGCACACATGCATACACACACATACACATACACACACACGAACACACACACATACACATACACACACATACACATACACACACACGAACACACACACACACACACACATGTGAGTGCCAAGTGCGGATGTTGAAGACAGCAGCATGCAATAGCATGGGTGTGTGTGTGTGTGTGAGAGAGGACGCATCGTACGTACGCTGGCATCCGTGATGACGCCCTCAACGCTTAGGTGCGTGAGGTGCCGCAACCGCTGGTCTGAAAGTGAGGCACACGTACCCTTGCCCACATGCAGTGAGCGCAGCGTGTCCGCTGTGTGTGGCAGCAGTGGTGGTCGTGACAAGAAACGTATTGTGGTGATGGCAGCGGCAGGAGCTACATGGTGAGGCAATGTGTAAGTGCCTGTCGTACAAACATACATTGCACGTAACACACACACACACACACACACACACACACACACACACACACACACACACACACACACACACACACACACACACACACAGACGCATGTGCCTCACCGCAGGCGGTAATTATGGGTGTAATGTCCAGGTTGTCTTTGCGCGACGTGAACGTGACCGAGAGCTCTTGCAAGCGCTTGCAGTAGGGGAGACAGAAGGACACAAAGGAAATGCCGCTGTCCACATCACTCCGACAGCCAGCGGGGTTACTTCTAATGGGTGTGACAAAGCGGTGTCGAGGGGTGGGGAGGGGGTTTGGTGAGGTCGCATGGTGGAGAATTATGCAGTTTGTTTGCTTGTTCATGGGTGTGTGTTGTGCGTGTGTGCGTGTGTGTGTGTGTTTGTGTATGTGTGTGTGTGTGTGTGTGTGTGGTGACGGAAGAGAACACTGGGCTGGGAAAGCAAACTCGTGCGTACAACGCTGCAGGCTGACAAAGGATGGTGAATGTGCAACACACGAGCAGGTGTAGGCGCACACGCACTTGTGCACACCGCCAACTCACTTGTACTCAAAGGAGGTGATGTTGGTCATCCCTTCCAAGCAGGTGATGCTGCACAGTGGTCGCACACGCACAGACACGCACAGACACGCACACACACATACACATACACATGCACGCACACACACATACACATACACATGCACAGACACACATACACATACACATACACATGCACACACACGCGTGTAGGGTACAATGGGTGGCAGGGTGTCGTGACGCAGAAGAAACCAAAGCGAGCACATGATTGCACTCTGAGCAAGCAACACTGAAAGCACAAGTACGAAAAACGCGCCCACACAGGTGTGTATGCGCATCACACATCTCTACATCTCCACATCTCCACATCTCCACATCTCTCTCATCACTCTCATCACTCTCATCTCCTGCCCCCCCCCACCTGGAGTTGAGGAGTTTCAGCCCCTTGATGGTGCGCGCTGCTGATGGAGCAAGCGGGCCAGCGAGACGACCGCCGAGCGTGTGTATGCGCGGTGGAAGTGCACGCGTGACCCGCCCATCCGCAATGCACGTGTGGAGCTCGGGACTAATGGTGGTGATGATGATGATGGTGGTGATGGTGAGCATGGTGGTGGAGGTGGTGCATGAGCAGGGCAGGTCGGGTGGGAAGACGATATGTGTGCAGCAAAGCACACAAGCACGAGCAAACACACGTGCTCACACACGCACACACCCGTACACGCACACATACACCACACACACACACACACAAGCACGAACAAACACACGTGTTCAAACACACGCACACGCACGCACACAGAAAGCACCGGGTCATACAGTGTGACTCACGCGTTGCGCAACACGTTGTTGAGGGCAATCTCTCGGTCTGCGGTGGCGACGATGGTGTGAAGACGCGGAAACTGCTCGGCAGCATCAATGGCGGACTGAATGTCCGCAGCGCCACGCCCACCGGTGACGACGACAGACTCAAGGGTGGACGCGTGTGCAGCAATGAGGCGCAGCAGGCCTGATGGCACGTGCTCGGCAAAGTGCAGCTCAAGCTGCGGGTGTGTGAACAAACCGTGAGTGCTGACGACATCGAAGGGAAGGCAGATGTGCGGTATTCATCACACGCACGCCAACACACACACACACACACACACACACACACACACACACACACACACCTCACGCAGGTGGTTGCAGGAGAATTCGAAGCTCCTCGTCCCACGTGACCAAATACACAGCCGCTGCAAACGTGGCATCTCAACCACATCACTCACTCCCAGCAGTGCATCAGCATTCTGCGCGCGCGCGCGCGCGCGTGTGTGTGTGTGTGTGTGTGTGTGTGTGTGTGTGTGTGTGTGTGTGTGTGTGTGTGGTTGTGTGACACGCAGGAGGAATGCGTCATTGACAGTGAGGCGTTGAGTCGCTGTCGTGTTCTCGCGGCGCACATAGGTCCCCCAACATACACACACACACGCACACACACACACACACGCACACACACACACACACACGTACGTACCACTTCAAGGGTGGTCAGGTGCGGAAGACGACTGAGGAGATCCATTTCGATGTTCACCAGAGACGGCCTTTGTACTTGCGCGTGATGTGAGAATACAAAACTCCTGCATGGCACAGGGCACGAGTAGAAGAAGCAGGGTCGGTGAGAGTACCAGTTTGGCTGAGCAATAAGGGCGCAGCAGCACCAGCAACCGGCGTGGTAGTGCACAATGCACGCACGCACACACACACACTCACACACGCACACATCGTAGCAGCGATTTTACTCACGGCAGCGGTGTGGCGCAGAGGTTGACGTGTCGAAGGTTTGCCACGACCTCGGAATCGCCCAAGATGTTCTCCAGGACGCTGCAAGCCACCGCATGCTGCACAATCAACGTCTGCAGCCTTCCTTCACTGGTGTACCGAAATTGAAGCACCAAGGAGCGTGGAGATCTGTGAGGGGTGGTGATACGTGGCAGTGACAGCACTGCGTAAAGTGTGGGCTATGGGCTGGCTTGCCAGCCTGTTCTGTTTGCACTGATGCATGGGTTGTGCACTCACCCCAAATGACAGTACGACTCCAGTTGCTTGCAGCCAATTTGATGCCCGTGCGGGCTTCGCAAGTCAATTGTGTCCCAGATGTGTGGGCTCAGAAATATTTCCATGCACTGCCTGCACGTTGCGCCAAGCTGTGCAGTCATGTGATGATTTCAGTGGCGCGGTGTCAGTGGCGATACTGTTTCTGGCCATCACAGTCTTTCTCATGTGCACCTTCATGCACAAAACCCAACACACACACACTCACACAAGCATACATACGCACACATGCACGCACACACAAGCATTCATACACACATACACGCACGCACATCTGCACCTTGCAGCGGTCTTCGACGGTGAGGAGCTTGAAGATCGTGCCAAGCACATCGTGCCCGACATCCAACAGCGACGCGCCGTTCATCCTCTCAATCGTCGTTGTCCTTCTGCTGAAATCTGTATGAAAACATTAACAAATCTTCCCAACTTGAACCAGAAAGCGCGGACGCTGCTCACCCACAACACCCACACACCATCATCATCACACCATGGGCGACTTGGAAGGGTTAATGTTGGTGGAGAAGGAGCCTCGCGCTGGCGATGCCATCACGTTGTGGTGGCCAAAGCTTGTCGCTGGCTCAGATCCGCTCGAAAACGCATACCTTTCTTTTCGCAGGACCAAGGCGCAAGAAACGCGCGAAGGTACATCATGACAGTGTGTGCGCACTGCGTGTGTGCGCACTGTGTGTGTGTGTGTGTGTGTTTGTGCGTGACTGGGTGTGTGTGTGTGTGTGTGTGTGTGTGTGTTTGTGTTTGTGTGTGTGTGTGTGTGTGTGTGTGTGTGTGTGTTTGCACCGATGCTTCTTGATGATGTTTTCGTGGCAACAAGTACGCGCGTGTCGACCTGCCATGCATGTGCTCACGTGAAGGGTTTCCTGCGCAGAGTTTATCAAGCAGTTTCCATTGGTGCTTCCGCCCAAGATTAGCGAGGATGACAAAGGCAGCAAGCAGCACAACCGCGAGGAGGCGTTTGGCGACATCTTCGCAGGTTCACTCGGGTAAGGATGCATGCTGATCATGAGCATGTACTCTCCGCTGACAAACTGCTGAGTCTCACCCAACAACTCACCCTTTGTGACATCCTAATGCTGACATGTTGCTGCTCCAGGACGAAAGCGAGGGCACTCGCCTACATGCTGAGTCCCGTCGGCGCCCCTCGACAAACTGTCAGATACATTGGTACGACTGTGTGTTGAGTGTGTGAATGCGTATGTTGTTGAGTATGTAAATGAGCATGTGTTATGTTGTTGTTGTTGTTGTTGTTTAAGTTGTTGTTTAAGTTGTTGTTTAAGTTGTTGTTGTTGTTGTTGTTGTTGTTGTTGTTGTTGTTGTTGTTGTTGTTGTTGTTGTTGTTGTTGTTGTTGTTGTTGTTGTTGTTGTTGTTGTTGTGTGTGTGTGT
>NW_004754909.1:454868-455821 GCF_000188695.1 Salpingoeca rosetta | reverse complement strand
GCAGATGTTTTGGGATAAAAGCATGTGTATGTGTGTGTGTATGTGTGTGTGTATGTGTGTATGTGTGTGCATGGTGCATGAACGACGCACATTACTCACACACACACGCACATTTGTGCGTCGTGAACAGCTCCTGAACTCACTTTCCACTGTGGTGTCATCCCTGCTTGCATGCAATCGCTGCTCAGGGGACGGATGGACCGCAGCTGTCGGTTGCGCTGTTTGATGTCATTGCCGGCCGCTCCTTTGGGCGCACGTGCGGTCTTCTCGACATTTTTCAACGCATCTTCGACTCCATCACCAAGGACGGACACTGCAATATAGCGGTGTGTATGTGTGTGTGTCTGTGTGTATGTCTGTGTGTTGTGTGTCTGTGTCTGTGTGTGTATGTTGTGTTTGTTGTTGTGTGCCTCGTCTTTGCTATTTCGGTGACATCGTGCTCGCTACATTCACGCCCAATTGTCCACTGTTGCCCCACCACCAACACACCACGATACACGCAACGCCCCGCAATGCACCGCAACACGCATCACAACAGCTGCCGCACGTGAACTTTGAGTTTGTGCTTGATGAGGAGCACCTGCCGTCGTCGTTCAAACCGCCGCCCGCTATTGCTGTTGGCAACGAAGCCGTCTCCCGGCACCACACCCTCGTCTTCAGGTTGGCGCGTCTGTGTGTGTGTGTGTGTGTATGTGCGTGTATGTGTGTGTGTGTGTGTGCGTGTGCGTGTGCGTGTGTGCGTGTGCGTGTGTGTGTGTGTGTGTGTGTGTGTGTGTGTGTGTGTGTGTGTGTGTGTGCGCGTCAATCTAAACAGAATCACAACAACCTGAGAAAACCTGGTGCAAACACCCCTTGTTCAACATAAACTAAACCCACCTCCGTACACCTTCACACAGTACCGTAACTCACACGTTTGGGTACCAAACGCACTAAGCCTATGACGCTGGGACAGA
>NW_004754909.1:453418-454626 GCF_000188695.1 Salpingoeca rosetta | reverse complement strand
CTCTCTCTCTCTCTCTCTCTCTCTCTCTCTCTCTCTCTCTGTGTGTGTGTGTTCTCTCTCTCTCTCTCTCTCTGTGTTCTCTCTGCGCAGGTGGTTGTCGTGGCACAACATCTTGTCGAAAGCGCAGGTGGGTGCTTGCGTAATATGCGCGTGCCGGTGCGCCTGATTTCTTTTTGTGCGCGTGTACACGCACGCGTGATTTCGTGTGCGCACTTGTTCGCGTGCTTGCTTCAAACTCCTTTGTCGCCCCAACTACACCGCACACACACACACACACACACACACACACACACACGCACACACACACACACATACACACACACACCGTACCACCATCCCATGTCACCACCACCACGACCAGAGGCGTGCCCCGTGTATCCGCTGCGGGCATCCTCGCGCTACGTCGTGTGCCCGGACGCAGTCGAGCGCATGTACCAGCTCAGACCAACACCAACACCAACGATGGCCACCACGACAACCACGACGACGACGACGACGACAGGGACAGCAGCTGATGCAATGGGCACGGAGACAACATCCACGTCAACAGCAGCTGCAGCAATGACAGCAGGACTCGGTGCGAGTGAGCTTGTGTCGATGGGTGTGTCTGGTCCTCACCACCACCATCACCACCAGCACCAGCACCAGCAGCGGCTGTGGCGGCCTGCGGGGACAAAGGCGCTGCAGACGGAGCGGGTAGAGGGTGTGGAGGGGATGGGAGAAGTTGGTGTTGTGGAGGTGTGGGAGGTGGAGGAGGATGTGGAGCTTGCCTCGGAAGAGAGCGAGGAGGATGAAGACGAGGAGGAGGAGGAAGAGGAGGAGCATGCAGAAACGCTCATGCTTGAGTTTGATCACCGGTTCCCCCACTTCAACATCTTCGTCGTCCTGGTGAGCCGATGCCGATGGTGTTGTTGAAGTTGTTGTTGTTTAAGTTGATTAAGCTGTTGTTGTTGTTGTTGTTGTTCTTCTTCTTCTTCTTCTTCTTCTTCTTCTTCTTCTTCTTCTTCTTCTTCTTCTTCTTCTTCTTCTTCTTCTTCTTCTTCTTCTTCTTCTTCTTCTTCTTCTTCTTCTTCTTCTTCTTCTTCTTCTTCTTCTTCTTCTTCTTCTTCTTCTTCTTCTTCTTCTTCTTCTTCTTCTTCTTCTTCTTCTTCTTCTTCTTCTTCTTCTTCTTCTTCTTCATCTTCTTCTTCTTCTTCTTCTTCTTCATC
>NW_004754909.1:439282-453318 GCF_000188695.1 Salpingoeca rosetta | reverse complement strand
TCCCGACTTGCACCAGAAAGGCGACGGAGGCGGTCACGCACATCACCCACACACCATCGTCATCCCAGCATGGAGGACTTGGAAAGGGTTATGTTGCGGAGAAGGAGCCTCGTTTTGAAGATGCAGTCGTGTTATGGTGAACTAGCGAGTCTCGGGATCAGCTACACTCGAGACTCCATCCTTCCACTTTCGCAGGTTCACGTTCCTAACTGAAAAAAAAATCCAACATCACACACACACACACACACAAGTACCAACACACATATGCACATACAGCTGCCCTCCCCCCCCCCCCCGGCTCTCTTCCTCTCTGTCAAAACAACCTCCTCATGGACAACAACATCGTTTGTTCTTCTTCAACGCAAACCGTGTTTACTTGCTTGCAGCTACTTTCTGCTGTGTCTTCCCAGCGAGGATGAAAGCGACAGCGAAGCAGAGCACAGCCCCCTCCCGGGCTGGACACACACGCCACAGCCCAGCCAGGTACTCCAGCAACGACAACAACATCAACGACAGAAGCAACAGCAGGGCGCTCGCTATCATGGCTTAACCACAGATGATGATGATGATGATGACGACGATGAGATTCACGCACATGAGGAGGATGACAGCGACGAAGCAGGTGGTGGTGATGGTGGTGGTGATGGTGGTCATGGAGATGACGAAGACAACAACACCAACGACGACGACAACACCAACAACAACGACAACAACACCAACGACGACAACAACAACAACAACGACGACGACAACACCAACAACGACGACAACAACACCAACAACAACCGCGGCAGCAACGGCACCGAGGATAAGGAGGACGAGTACGATGACGGCGTTGTGCTGCTCACGTGTGACCTGGACCAGATCACACCGTTTGTGGTCGACACGGCCGGCACACCAACACGCATCACACGGTCGCAGTCGTTTCTCTCCTTCTTTGAAGCTGAGCGGGAGGAGCTTGAGGCATCTGGTGACGACGAAGATGGCGATGGTGGTGACAAGGGAGGAGGTGGTGGGGTGCAGCAGCCGCAGGTGAGCGCTGGTTACGGCTTCCAGGAAGAGCTGTTGAGGCGGACAACACCTATTGGCAGCGAGGACGCAGAGGTTGGCGACTCATCTGACAACGCCCTTGCCAATACAGACATGGCAACGACAGGAGCGACTGCACCAGCATCATCAGATACGACGACGACGACGACGACGACGACGACGACGACGACGGTACAGCCGGGCGCACACATAACCGCCGCCGCCACCACCACCACCGCCACAGGTGCAGCAGCACCAACAGCAGCGGAGCTACTGCTCAACACACAGTCGACGCTGGCTGCCCCGGTGGGGCTGAGCGCAAGCGGGAAACTGACAATCGCCAGTCCCCAGAGAGCAGCAGTGCAACAGCAGCAACAACAACAACAGCAGCAGCGACAACAACAAGCACAGCAGGAGCAAGCACAGCAGCGGCAGGAGCGCCGTGGTGGTGACAGTCGATACGTTCGCCAACGCCGAGGCAGCGGTGCTCCAGGTGGCGGCGATGCGGTGAACGTGTTTGTGTCCAGCGCCAGCGCCAGCGAGAGCGAGTGGGCGGTCTCGTTCGAGCAGGCGAAGCAGCGGCTGCGCAGCGGTTGCGTATCGGGCACGCGCACGCGCACGCAGAGCGAACGGCTGGAGCGGTCATCACTCCGTCATGCGGCGAGTGCTGACGTCGACGTGCTGTTCGCTGGCCCCGGGAGCACAAGCAGCCTTGATGACCCGCTCTCCACGGATGGGCAGGGCAGCAGTGGGGAGGATGAGGAGATGATGGAGGCAAAGGTGACGAAGGGCAGGACAAGGGACCAACGTCATGTTGATGACGATGGTGATGACGATGGTGGTGACGGTGCACGGCTGTTGGATGTGCTGCCAAGGACAGACAGCGGAGAGTACAGCTTGCCGCCATCTGCTGCCGGCGCATTCACCCGCGCAGTGAAACGCAATACGAAGCCACAACCGTCTCAACACTCACAGGGGCAACGAGAGCAACGAGGACACCCCGGTCAAGGAGAGCAGCAACGGCGTGACAGGAAGCAGAAGAAAGGACGGAAGGGAAGGAGGGCCAAGGGGCTTCGGCGGAGCAGGGAGCAAGGTGACGGTGATGAGGCAGCTCCACGCGTGACCATGTTTGTGCAAGACAGCGAAGGTACCGACACGGACAACGGCAGTGGCAAGGAGGATGTGTTTGTGAGCGGCGGTGATCGGACTGGAAACCGCGCTGGAGTCAATGTGCAACACGGTGCAGGGGCGAGGGAAAGGCAGCAGCAAGGCACCATCACGACCACAAGCACGAGCACAAAAACAACACCAACAGCAACAACAATGACGGCAATGGCTGTGGTGGTGAGCAGCAGCGCTGAGGAGCACGGCGATGTGAGAGCAACACGAAGAGAAGGCAAAGCGAAAGCACCAAACCAGACGGCAACGGCGAACACAACGACCATTGGCGTCAACACTGGACTATCGCTGCTTCACCGCACACCTGAACCCGGTACACCCGCTCACCCCCGAAATGGCGGTGGTGGTGGGGGCAGCGGCGGTCGTGATGACGATGGTGCTACTGATGGTGTGCGCAGCATTGATGGGGATTTGCTTCTGAGCGGTGATGAAGACGCTGATGGGGCCGAAGATGGTGGCGTTGAGCGCACGCGGCGTGGTGGTGCTCGTGGTCGTGATCGTGGTGGTGCTCGTGGTGGCGGCAGTGGCGGTGGCGGCGGCAGTGGTGATCGTGGTCATGATGGTGGGGATGTGACCACGGGTGCAACGACTAAGCAGGGCAGACGGCTTGACTGGAGCATGGCGCTGTTTACAGACGAGAGCATGACAGAGCGGGAGCGCGAGCATGTTGAACAACACGAGCACAGCAAGAGCCTGGCCTTCTTTGCACAGCTGCGCTCGCTGCTTCCCTCTGGTGAGGAAGCAATTGCACGCCGGGAGAGGGAAGGTGGTACTGGGGCGAAGGCCGAAAAGCCGAAGCGCAAGGAGCCGCGGTACACACACGGCACGGACAAGTGGTTGGGGAAGAAGTTCTACTTTGGAACGGACCATCCATCCGAGGACGAATTGCGCAAGAAGGAGGACTTGGCAGCGCAGGCGCGCGACACGAACCGGCGCAATCGCCAGCGCCAGCAGTCTGTGCGCCGCAGCCGCAGCCAAGACGACCTGTCCTCCCACACGGAGGGCGATGAACAGGACTTGGTGTCGTGGGCACGCGCGCACAACGCGGTCACCACGTCAGATGACGACGACGACGATGATCATGATGATCGCGAAGATCTTGGTGATGGTTTCGGGGATGTGTTGCTGCCGTCAGGCCGTGTGTCTGCTGCCTCAACGTTTTCCACAGCATCGTCGAGCGAAGGCAGTGGTGGTGGTGGTGGTGGTGGTGGCGATGGGGCGTCCAGGGAGACACGGCAGCGCACGCGACGAAAGGCGAAGAACAAGAACAAGAAGAAGAGGAAGAAACAGAAACGCTCGCGAGGGAAGACAGAGGCAGCAACAACGGCAGCAGTGACAGCAACAGCAGCAAGAAGAAGAACAAAGACAGAAGAGGTGAAGGGTGATGATGCGACTCCGGCTGCGGCTTGCAATGCCGAGAAAGGGCAGAAGAAGGCGGTGGTCACGCGCGTTGCTGGCACACAGACGAGCATTTTCCTGCAGTATCCACACTACTTTATCACTGACTATCTGGACACGGAGGAGCTGGCGCTGCGGCCCTTTGTTCCGGGCCTGCAACCCGCTGGGCCTGACTTGCTATCGCTGACGGCATACCGCTCCATGGTGTATGCGGAGCACGCGGGGGGAGGACTGCTTGTCCCAACCACGGAGGACCTACTCGACATGTTTCCGCCAAAGGCCCGCAAGGTATTGTGTGTGTGTGGGGTGGGGGGGGGTGTGTCGTTGTGTGTGGGTGGGGGGGGGTGTGCGTGTGTGTACATGTATGTGTGTATGTGTGTGCGTGTGTGTGCGTGTGCGTGTGTGTGTGCGTGTGCGTGTGTGTGTACGTGTGTGTTCGTGTGTGTTCGTGTGTGTTCGTGTGTGTATGTGTGCGTGTGTGTGTACGTGTGTGTACGTGTCTGCATGTCGAATACTGGGGGCTGCTTGTTTGTGAATGTTTGCGTGCCAAAGCAGGTGTCTGTCGGCCACATTTCCCGCCTCTCCATCGTGAACACAATGCCCAATTCATCCCACCCATGGCATCAAATCCCATCAATCTCACTCATTCCACCACTTCCTCCCCTTCTCCCCCCGTCCTCTTAACTGCAGGCATTGGCTCGGACGGGAGCGACGACGTCGCACCACCTGCTGCTCGCCTTCTGCCGGCTGTGCCCGTACATGGACGGTACACACACGGTGGAGGAGGTGATGCGTCTGGAGGGCATGTCGCACACACTCATGTACCAGGTCCTCAGCGGATTCAGGGAATTTATCACCCAGGTCGACTACTGACGTGGCTGCCTGGGCGTGTACGTGTTTGTTTGTTTGTTTGTTTGTTTGTTTGTTTGTTTGTTTGTTTGTTTGTTTGTTTGTTTGTTTGTTTGTTTGTTTGTTTGTTTGTTTGTTTGTTTGTCTGTTTGTTTGTCTGTTTGTTTGTTTGTTTGTTTGTTCGTTCGTTCGTTCGTTCGTTTGTGTGTCTGTGTGTGTTTGTGTGTCTGTGTCTGTGTGTGCGTCTGTGTCTGTGTGTGCGTCTGTGTCTGTGTGCGTGTGTGTATGTGCCTCTGTGTGTGTGTGTGTGTGTGTGTGTGTGTGTGTGTGTGTGTGTCTGAACTGCCGTCCTCTCCGCTCTTCCCCCCCCCCAACACTGCCTCTCCCGTCTCGCATTCATTCATGGCTGCCCAACCACTTGTATTTCAATCTATCGCTGTGACGTGGTGAATACAAGCAAAGCTATTGTGACAAAAGATGTGACGCAACGTGTGCGCATGTGTGCAATATGAACAAAGGAAAGAATGACATCACAAGACAATCAAATGCGATTTCCGTGACAGGAAGCGAGTGGTTGCCGTCTCATTGCATCCAGGGTCTGCAACCATCCTCGGCAACTTACGTGATGGTCAGCACAGTCAACACACGAACCGCGTGGTGGAAAAGCACAAGAGCTCATCGGTGAAAGGAGGCTGAAGCTGAAGCCATCGAACGTGCTGTTGTTGTTGTTGTTCTCGCAGAGTGGCGATGTGTGGAGGTCACGTGCGAGGGCATATGCGACGACGACGCCGAGTTGCGCTCACTGGAAAGTGTGGCGAGGTGTTCCAGCGCAGACGGCGAATAGTACGCAGACACTGCGAACGAGTACGACCGCTCTGTTGTAGTGTATGTGTGAATATGGGTGTGCGTGTGTGTGTGTGTGTGCGTGCATGTGTGGGTATGTGTGTGTGCGTGCATGTGTGTTACAGTGTTGCGCAAGTCGCCATTAGCATCTCACGCTTCAGCACACAATCGCTAGTTCCAAAACACCAAATACGTTGTCAGCAGATCAAACACGCAACTGTGTGTGTGTGTGTTGCAAATAGAATTACGCCAACAGAACCAAGCATACCTGCTGATGACGGCAGGTGGAACATGTATGCTGGTCGAATGGGTGCAGCCGCCGGTTTGGGTTTGAAACTTGAAACACGCGGCACGCGTGTGCCGTACGTCTTGTTCAAGCGCAGGCCCTGATATGTACTCATCATCCTGATGATATGGCGGCAGTGGCAGTGACAGTGGTGATGAGCACGTGTGAAGGTGGGGGTGGCTCATGGTGGTCGTAGATAAGTGGTTGATTGTCATGTCATCTTGATGGCGTGTGGATGAATTGGTGTCGGTGTTCATGTGCGTGTGTGCGTGTGTGGAATCATGCGTGTGCGTATGCGTGCGGTCATATGCACAAGTGTACGTGGCAACTAACTGTGGTGTCCAGGGCCGCAAGCGCACACGCTCCTCTCGCTCGCGCCGCTTCTGTTCCGCAAGCTTCTTCCTCAGGTACTACAGCGGGCCCACCCATTGGCGTTATGAGGCAGCGGGTGCAATGGTGAGATTTCGAATTTGCAGCGAAGACACAATCACGAACACCACACCTGTACACACGAACGTGAGGCACAAGCACACGCACAGGCATGCGCACAAGCACACGTACAAGCACACACACAAGCACACGTACACATGTGTGCACAGAACGATGCAACCACAACCAACACAACACATACAACGCAATGCACACAAACAACAACACACCACAGACACCACAATGCAATGCGAAACAAAATCACAACACAACGCAATGCACTGCACCCGTTGCACAGCCGACGGCCGCTTACCCGGCGCCACCAGAGCTGGATGGTGAGAGCAGCAACCTCACGCATGGTCTGTGTCGGGGGTTGCTGCTGTGGCCTCCGCCGTAGTGTTGTCTTCATTCGTTCATCGCCTCCAGCATTCTCGCCGCTGCCACTGCTGCTGCCACGACGGATTGTGCTCAATGATGATGGTGGCGGTAGTGGTTTGCGCGTTGCCGTTGGTTGCGCTTCGAGCCATGCAGACATTTTCCGCTCAAGATCACGTCGCTTCAAGTATCTGATGCATAATGGTGGTGGTGGTGGTGGTGGTGGTGGTGGTGTATGGTGAGTGTTGCGGGTGACCTTGGTGAGTGTTGATGTACAATGTGCGCGCACATACGTTGTCATAATCAGGCACGACGATGTGTATGATGTGCAATGTGTGCGCGCACATACGTTGTCATAATCAGGCACGACGACGTGTGCTGTGCGATACGAGTAAACCAACACTTCAAACGCGCCAACACCCCAACCACTGCAATGTTCAAACACTCAAAAAGTGCGCTGCACCTCTTGAATGAGCGCTGAATGGTGATGGCGGCGTCCGTTGTTCGTCTGATCCGCTGTGCTCTCGTCGCGTCTGCACGACATCGTCCAGCGACGCTGTTGAAACGATGCACAAACTGCTCCTTCAGCGACACACGAGACACCGCTGTGTCTGCGCTCTCGCTTGCGCTGTGGTTGTGGCAGTGGCAATGATGGAAGGACAATGGTGAGAGGTTGGTGTGATGTGGTGTTGTCATTTGCAGTCGTGTTGATGATGGTGGTGATGACAACGGCGCTGATGCGAGGCACGCGGGGACACGAAACGACAAAACGCAAACGCAGCGCCAAGTACATACGTCTGCAAGCAACGCTGCTGGAAGCAACCAATCACACTCACAGCAAGCATCACCGCTCCAACCCCTCTTCATGCTCACTCCATTTCAGACATATCCACAGGTCAACTCACGCCTCCAGTTGTGCGCGCATCTTGCGTCTGTCCTGCTCCTCCAAATGCCGACGCGCCGAAGCCGACATGGGGCGCGATGGCAGAAGACTGCTGCTGCTGTCACTGTTGATGTTGCCGTTGCTGTCACTGTTGCCGTCACTGTTGTTGCTGTTGTTGCTGCTATTGCTGCTGTTGCTGTTGTCTTTCTCATCAAGGTTCCCGTTGTCGCTGTGGTTTGGGCTGGTAGTGGTTGCAGTCTCACCATCTTCATCGCTGTTGTTCACCTCAGCGGAAGAGGAGTCGTTGTTGCTTTGATTTTGCTGCGTCGGGTCATTATCGCCTCCATCGCTCCCTGCGCTCTTATGACCCTTCTGCTGTCTCCCATCGCCACCACCATCGCCATGGCCATCACTGTTGGTATTCTGCTGTCCGCCATTGCTCACGTTCCCTTCGTCATCACCATTTTGTTCGCCAGCAACGTCTCTGGTCTCCTTTGCATATGCATCCACATCTGTCGCATCAACCTTCCCTTCTTTCTTCTCTCCCTCCTTCCCCTCTGCCTCCTCCACCTCCACCGCTTTCTTCTTTCCCTCCTCTCCTTCCCCCCGTTCCACCGTCTTCTCGTCCACATCCGTGTCCTCTTCTTTCTTCTCCCCGCTGTTCGCCCCTCTGTCTTTGCGTGCCAGCACGCGTGCCTGTGCGCGCCGCCACCACTGCTGTATCATCCTCGCTGCCCAGGGCTTGAGTTCGCCAATGGTCTGCCCGCCGTACAGACGAAGGTAGTCCACCAGCGCCTCCCGAACACCGCTGTCCTCAACAGCAAGCACGTAGTCGAGTGGGGTGCGGTTGTATCCAAGCTCCATCGCGTTCACCTTCGCACCCCGCTCAACCAGCAGCTACGTCGAAATGGGCAGGGGGAAGTGTCAAGTTGTATGCATGAGTAAGACATGCCTGAAATGCGTGACGCGTACACACACACACACAAAAGAAAACACACACGCACACACACACACAAGCACTCACACACGCACACACGCACACGCACACACACACACAAGCACTCACAGATGTACACGCGTGCACATACAAGCACGAGCAGCTTCATCAAACCACCATACAAATGTATGCACGCGTGCATATATACACACACACTCTCTCTCCACTCCACCCCACCCATCCCCTCCCTTCCCCAAACGCGTGTGAAGGAGTGGGTCAGTTCTCGCCCACCTCAATGACGGGTCCGTGTCCTGCAGAGCATGCCCAGTGCAAGGCCGTCACGCCCTCCGTGTCGTGCGCGTGAATATCGGCGCCGCTGTCCAGAAGAGCGCGAATTACATCCACGTGTCCGTGGAACGCCGCATACTGCAGCGGGGTGCGCCTGACGTGGGCGGACACGTGTGTGTATGTGTGTGTGTGTGAGTTTGGTGTGTGTGCGTGTGTGTGTTTGTGTGGGGGGGGGTGGTGTGTGTGAGTTTGGTGTGTGTGTGTGTGTGTGTGAGTTTGGTGTGTGTGTGTCTATATGTATGTGCATGAGGGTTGTTGAGACGTGTTGTGTGTGTGTGTGTGTATGTGTGTGTTCGTGTTGATATTTCGAAGATGTCGGTGACCAGCGCCACCAGCAAAGCAAACACGTGTGCGCACACATGCACACACATGTGCCCACACATGCACTCTGCATCTCACCCAAACTTGTCGTGGACGTTAAAGTCCGCGTGGTGTGAGTGCAACAGTGTTGTGATGGCAACAGAGCCCGTGATAGCCGCCCTGCACACACGTGTGTGTATGTGCGTGAGTGTACGTGCGTGTGTGTGTACGTGTGTGTATGTATGTTCACACACGCGCGACCAAGCGCACATGGTCGTTTGAATGGAGGGTGACCTCGTTCGAGAGGCGTGATGCAGCCATACACTAGTCGTCAACAGAGGCGCGTGCAATGCTCATTTACTTGATGCTTACCAGTGCACAAGCGTGCGGCCTTCAACATCGCCCGTCGTGACAGTTGCTCCAGCTGCACTCAAGCACACGCAAGCAAACACGCACACACGTGAGTGTTCACAAGCACGCGGATAAATGAGAATACCTGAGACCAGGGGCGACATGCAATACTCCAACTCACACCCGCACACAAGAATCCAGTCAGCTCGCAACATGCGCATTGCCACCACCACCACCACCAACAACAACAACAACAACCACTACTACAATGCTCGGCAACCTCGCAGATGATCACACCTTTCAACAGCACTTCGCAGGCCTCCGTTTGTGTGTTTGTACACGCATATAGCAGTGGTGTGTTTCCCTCTGTGTCGCGAACGTCGACACGTGCACCAGCCTAACCAACGACACACACACACATGTGTAGGCACAGACAAGCATAGAGACTCTTGTGTGAGTCTGTCGCGACCTGCTGACATGACACAAGATTATCGCCAACACCACCACTCATCACCGCATCCACCTCCACCACCACCACCACCACCACCAAACACAAGCACACCTTGATGAGGCGGGAGCACATGTCTGTGTGTCCCTCGTGTGCGGCCATGTGCAGTGCGGTGTGGCCGTCGTGGTTCTGGATGTCAACCAGTCCTCCGTTTGACAGCAGCACTTCTGCAGCGGCCGTGTGGCCTGGATCACGAGCACAGCAGTCAACACCACGAGCACACCAGCCATGGCAAGAAGGCATGGGTGATGAGTTGCATGAGTTTGCGCACAACGGCACGACATGACATGTGCGCGCGTGGGCAGAGGAATACGTGCATAATGATACAAATGCGACACACGGATGGGAACATGCCGTACGCCCTCCTTTGTTACTTACACACACGCACACACACAGAGGGTGCTCGTGTACCTTGTGCAGCTGCGAGAAAGAGAGGGGTGCGGCCTTCCCCGTCAATGGCATTGATATCCACTCCCAGCTGCACCAACACCTCCAGGCAGCCCACGTCCCCTTGCACCTGTCACGAAAGAGCAGTGGCATGGAGTGGCAGGTGTTGTGCTGTAGTGAGGAGGACGTTGTATCTTTGTATCGACAGTCAGCATTGCTACTCGCATGAGTAGCGTGGATGACAGCGTAAACCGCACATTGCCATCCGCCTTGTCATGGTGCTCTCATCATCTCAGTTCAACACACCACCACAGCTACAACCACCACAACCACGACCACCACAACTACGACTACAACCGCAACTACGACCACCGCAATTACGACCACCATCACCAATTGGTGCTCACCGCCATGTGCACGGGCTGCATGCCATGGATATCGCCCTCGCTCGCGTTGCCGCCATATTGCAGCAGCTGCTGCAGCACGCTGCTGTTGCCTGTGGGTCGCCGTGACACGATATGCGATGTTAAATCCACGCGGCGAGACACACACACATACGCACATTCACACACACACACACATACGCACATTCACACACACGCACATTCACACACGCACATGCAGACCCCCCAAGGTCGACTTCTTTCCAGCATCCCTCCATGCTCCACCCTTTGAAAGTTCACTGCACGTGTGTCAGTGTACCTGCAAGCGTGGCCCAATGAACGCATGTACGGCGATCTGTGTCCGCCAGAGAGAAGTTACAGCGCCGCGACGACAACTGTGATGCGCACACGATGTTGTGAACGTGATAGCAGCAGTGACGGTGACGATTGTCCGCATGTGAGTGAGAGTGAAAAAGAGGGAGAGTTCATGGCATCTACCATGTCAACAATGGGTGTGAGCATGCAACGATTTCCAGACACGTACACACACAAATACAGCAACATGTGCACCCAAACGCAACAGCAACATGTGCACCCAAACGCAACAACAACATATGCACAGTTGCAATCCCTCTGCGCTGTCGCAGCGCGCGCACCTGCGCCGCAATCACGGGCACGTTGTTCTCTTGGATCGCAAGCATGAGCGCTGCGTGCGTGTGCATATGAGAAGATGTGAGTGTATGAGTGCATGAGAGGATGGGGAAGTGTGTGTGTGTGTTTTTGTGTGTTTGTGGTTGTGTGTTTGTGTGTGTGTCAATGGCGGTAGCGAGTGCGGTGCGTGCAATTACTCGTGCCACGTTTCCATGCACACATCATATCCCAACCTGTGGATCCAGTCTCATCCTGAACGTTGATCGTGTTTGGCTCAAACACCTTCATCGCGAATCACGAACCAGCAATGTCAGGATTGAGAGTGAGCAGCAAGCGGCATCTCTTCGTCGCAGCGCGAACGACATATGAAGGGGGATAAAATGGGCACACGAGCGAACACGCACTCGCACATAGCCCACAGCACGCGCACATATGGCCCAGAGCACACGCACACACACGTACGCACACACGCACACGCATGTACGCACGCACCACACCGCAGCACACACTGAACATAGTGCCAACCATAATCTGCTTGCAGCATTTGTCCGACTCGTTCATGGCTGTCCAGTGGAGAACAGTTCGGCCCTGATGGTCGCACGTCATCAAGTCTGCACCCTGCGTTTGCGTCGCGGCATCATGGTATGTGGTGAGAGGTACACACCCACGCACGCACGCAGGCAACGAAAAGATGGCTGTTGTCATCGCAACTCCTCATGATAAGCACACACAGTGGCACACGCACACACGCACACACGCACACACGCACACACGCACACACACACGCACATACACATACACATACACATACACGAACAACACGATGACAACTGACGTTTTCGATGAGGGCGGCAAGGTGCTTATAACGGCC
Source organism: Salpingoeca rosetta (assembly GCF_000188695.1). Taxonomy (NCBI): domain Eukaryota; class Choanoflagellata; order Craspedida; family Salpingoecidae; genus Salpingoeca; species Salpingoeca rosetta. Next base: position 441,311 of record NW_004754909.1, on the reverse strand, counting down.
CTGCGATGTGCACCAGTGGGCCGGCGTCAGGCCGTTTGTGTCTGGCAGGTCGATGTTGTCGCGTGACACGGGGATGATGGCTTTGATCACCTTTGACGACTCAGCCTGTGCCGCCAGATGCAGCGGGATGCAGCCAAGCACGTCTTGCACCGTCGCCATCTCAGGCGCCTCCTTCGCCAGTACCTGCACAATCTTGTGGAAGCCCTGTGCGCACGCCCAGTGCAGCGCTGCCCGCCCTTCGCTATCGACAGCTCGCACCTGAAAGGTGGGGAGCAGGGAAAGCAACCATGAACAAGAAAGATTGGCACAGAGAGAGGGGGAAGCGGACTGCGCATGTACGCGCGGGATGCAAACGGAGCAGCTGGGCACGATGGAGAGAGGAAGAGGGCAATACACGCATACGCACGCACACGCAACGCACCACGCATACACCCACGCACATACATCTGAGCCTTGGGCGATGAGGAATTTGACGGCGTTCAAGTGCCCTTGTTGTGTGGCGATGATCTGCAACACGTGAAGTATTTGTGGAGGAAATGTGGGTGAGAATAGATCGACTCAGCGCACGCCTGTTCCCTCCTCACCTGATGGCGCACACTCAGTACCCACAGCATTTGCATGACACTGCGAAGAATACACACCAGTGGCGTCTGGCCCGCTTCGTCTTCTTCGTCAATGCCGAGCCGTCCTGCACACAACGCACAACGCACAACGCACAACGCACAACGCACAACGCACAACGCACAACGCACAACACAACGCACAACGCACAACGCACAACGTACGGTGTGTGCTGGTGAGAAGACGCACGTTGGCACTTAACAAAAATGTGCCACGCTTGATGCTCACGCTTGCCTCTCCCTCCGAACCATGAACACAAACAAGCACGCACACCACCACTTCATGCGCGACGCAAGCGCTCTCTTGTCACATGCATCAAAACAGACGCACTGACCATAGTGGGCGAGGAAGTCGCTCAGCTGCAGCACGTCACCCTGCGCTGCGAGGTCATGCAGCGACTGCTCTGCAGTGGCCATGGCACGGCACGCGTGATGAATGGGGCTATGGAGGAGGTATGGTACAGAGGGTGGTGCTTGCTTGTCTATTTGCTTGGCTGGCTGTTTCCTCAGCTGCCTGCTTGTGTGTGTGTGTGTGTGTGTGTGTGTGTGTGTGTGTGCTTGTTTGACAAGTTCTGTTGTTGTGTTTTGCCCCCTTCTTCTCCTCCTCGCTGCTGCTTGCAGGTTGGTAGGGGCAGGGGTGGCTGTCGAAACTTGACCAAATTTTCCACTGATTCCGGGCACAACCACAACACCGCGTCTATTTGTGGTGTCGCCGGAATTTTTTTGGCGCAACGCAAGTGCTTGTTGTGGATGGTTGCTGCTTGATCAAAGCGCCCATACACAAATACACACGAGACGACAGCAGCGGTGAGGGGAGAGAGAACCGTGTGTGTGTGTGTGTGTGTGTGTGTGTGTGTGTGTGTGTGTGTGTGTGTGTGTGTGTGTGTGTGTGTGTGTGTGTGTGTGTGTGTGTGTGTGTGTGTGTGTGTGTGTGCCGTGTCTCAGTTTCGCTGCCTTGTTGTGTTGTCACGGTTACCATTATCGGTTGGTTGTGATGTTTGTTTATGTGTGGTGTTTGAGAAAATCACATACACACCCCTCTGACGGCTCACGTCTCATACACATGTGCTCATTGGCTGTGCTCTTGCAGGTCTTGTTCTTGCTATGGGCGACCAACAACGGTTTCGCCACATTGGCGATACCACAAAAGCCAAGCCAGTCTTTGGCGAAACAGACTCGATACGCATGGTACGTTTGTGTGATTGTGTGTGATTGTGTGTGATTGCGAGTGATTGGGTGATTGGGTGTGTGTGCGCGCGTATGCATGCATGTGTGTGAGTGATTGTGTGTGTGTGTGTGCGCGCGAGGGCTTGCGTGCACTCTTTGTTTGTGTGTGTGTGAGGACGCGTGCTCTCTCTCTGTGCACGCGCTTTTCCATTCTTGTTTGTGCATCAAGGTTTGACACGCGT
>NW_004754909.1:429282-436782 GCF_000188695.1 Salpingoeca rosetta | reverse complement strand
CGTCGGTGTCGGCGTGCGTACGGTGCAGTCTGTGGAGGAGGTGTTCAGTTCCCCGTCACCACTGGCAGGGCGCAACGCCCATCACGACACACGACAACAGCAACAACAACAACAACAGCAGCAACAGCAGACATCTACTGCTCCATCGTCGCTGTCGTCGTCGTCATCACATCTCGCAACAACAGCAGCAACCACAGCAGTGTCGAGCCGCAGCGCAAGCACCAAAAGCAAGCGCAGTGGCGATGCTGCTGGTGGCGGCGGTGATGGCCGAATGGAAGGTGATGACCGTGTTGTGTTGTCACCGTCGTCGTCGTCGTTGTCGTCGCAGCACCCGGGTGCCAAGTTTGTGACAGACGTCGACATCAGCACGAGGAAGGCGCGTCAGGCGCGTCGCCTCTCGCGCCGCAAGTCCTCCAGTGGAACACCGGACCGAGCATCCTCCTCATCCGTCCCCGCACACACGCATACGCTCGCGCACACGCCGGGCAGGCAGGGGTCAGGCCACAGCTTACACAGCGTACACAGCAGGAAGACGAGTGGCGCGAGCGTGGGCAGCGAACACAGTGGCGGTTCCATGCACGCGCACACGCACGCGCACACGTCCCGCTCACACACGCAATCGCCATCACGCACTCACGCGCACGCGCACGCGCGCACACACGCACGCGCACACAGCGGCGGTGTGGGCGATGCTGGCAAGAAGAAGAAGAAGAAGAAAAAGAAGAACCCGAAGAAGGGCCGTGGAAGCCGCACCCACCACGATGATCACGATCACGGTGAGAATGATGGTGCCGATGGTGGTGGCGCCAATCGCAACCTTCAGCAGCACCAGCACCAGCAGCAGCAGCAGCAGCAGCAGCAGAATGAGAGGTATGGGCGCGATGGGGCAGCAAGGCGGTTGCACGATCACTTCCATCACCGCATCAGCCCACCACACCCGCCAGCAAGCGGGCAAAGAAGACAGCGAATGGACAACAGCACCACAGCAACAACAGCAACGGTGCCATCTTCATCATCAACAGCAGCAACTACCACACCGCCGCCCCCACATCAACCACGCATCCGTGGTGCAGGGACAGCAGGGGCGCGATCAGCAACGTCGATATCAACAGCGTCGCCGTCACCAGCGCGCCCGCGCGTTCGAGTGGAGGGAACCGTGCACATGTCGGAGGAGCAGGCACGAGAGGTACAGGAGCTGTTGGAAGCGATGGTCAGCACGGCCAGCAGCGACACGCCGGGGCTGGACGACACGCACGCGAACGTCACCACCCACCAGCACCACCGCAGCCCTGATGGTGGTCGCGGTGTTGGCAAACATGACGGTGCGAATGACACACGTGACGCTCCTGGTCACGGTCACGATGGCGGCGATGACAATGCATCGTCGGATGACGAATTTTTCGAGTGCTTTTCAGAGCCGTGGGTGCACTGCTGACGCGCACTGCTGGTGGTGGTGGTGATGATGATGATGATATTGATGATGATGTTGTTGTTGTTGTTGTTGATGTTGTTGTTGTTTAAGTTGTTGTTGTTGTTGTTGTTGTTGTTGTTGTTGTTGTTGTTTAAGTTGTTGTTGTTGTTGTTTAAGTTGTTGTTGTTGATGATGATGATGATGATGATGATGATGATGATGATGATGATGATGATGGCGAGGGACAGGATCGGCCCAGGCTTCTTGATGAACAGTGGAACTGAAACAGGAAAAGACACGCGGCGCAACTGTTGCCGATCATGATGGTTGTGGTGGTGGCGATGGTGTTGATAGGGCAGGCAGGCAAGCAAGCAAACATGTGTTGATGTTTTCTTGTTCTGTGTGTGTGTGTGTGCGTGTGTGTGCGTGCGTGCGTGTGTGTGTGTGTGTGTGTGTGCGTGTGTGTGCGTGCGTGCGTGTGCTTTTGATATTTGACTCGCTATTCCTGTGTTCATCACACTGTGTATGAGATGGGCAGATGTTCCATCATAAAAATGACATTGACACCGCATCACAAGACATGCTGTATGAGTGATCATGCGTAAGTGAGTGAGCGGTTGCACTCGTGTGAGCACAAGCACATGACACGGCGGCTAGTGAGAGCACATTAGAACCCTAACGACACACACACACACATATACACACACATACACGCACAAAACTTTCGATGCAAAGTGCATGAACAACGAGCAAAGTGTCTATTCTCACGAGGACAGTCAGTTATCGTACAACAAGTAACAGAACAGATCATGAACATCGAAATGGCATGTCACGCAACGACGTCAGTTACCATGATTATGGTGATGACAACAACACTGGCTGGTGAGTGCGATTCAAACGGAGCCACCACGTTGCATCAGTGTCGTGCACAGACATGGGAAAACAGCGTGCACATGCTTCAGCCCCATCAGGTCATCCAAACCACAAAACCAATTCACCCACCATCAATACATCGCCCCCAAACCACCCGATGAAATCACCAACCAACCCACCAAGGAACAGCTGTTCACGTTCATCCCGCGCTAGTGTTGGCCGTGAGACGACACCACAATGTGTGCATTGCTTGTTGCCGGCACGGCGTCGCGCGTGTCTTTGCTGCCGCTGCTGTCAGGGTGGCTGGTGCTGCTGGCGCTTTCGTGGCTGTTGTTTGTGCTGCTGCTGCTGTTGTTGTCATGGTTGGTGTTGGTGTTGGTGTTGTTGTTGTTAGTGTCACTGTCGTTGTGGAGTCTGTTGGCAGGGCCGTTCGTGCTGCCCCTGTCGTGCGTGTTATCATGGCTGCTGGTGTTGTGGGCGTCAGCATGCGTGCTCCCCTCGCCACCCAAGTGCGGGTTGTACAGCGTCATGTTCTCTGATATGCGCGCGGGCGGCAGTGGCGCATCCTCCTCGTCCGGGTGTGCAATCTGCACTGCTGGATGCATTTCAAACGCATGCTGTTGCTGTGGCTGTTGTTGCTGCTGCTGGTGGTGGTGGTGTTGTTGATGTGGTTGTGGTTGTTGTTGATGTGGTTGTTGGTGGTGATGGTGGCGTGGTTGTTGCTGGTGGTGGTGATGGTGATGGGGCGAATGCTGTGGGTGCGGCAGAGGAACCCCAACAGCATATGTGTGTGGCAGCGGCGGCTGTTGTGGAAGTGGCAGCGACCCCGCATACACCTGCTGTGCATGAGCTGCGTGGTGTTGGGGAGGTGTCATGTGCAATGGCGGCTGAAACATCACGTGCTGTTGCTGCTGTTGGTGCTGTGATTGCGGTGGCTGTAGAGGTGGTGTTGACTCGTGATGTGAGTGCATCTGCGTGTGCACAGCCACCGGTTGTGTTGCATCAGCACCACCCACCCGCACATCCGGCTGTGCACCCACGTGCGGGGCCATCGTTGTCGCAAGCGCTGGCTGCGGCGGCGACGCCTGTGCGGTTCCTGGTGCATGCACGTGCATGCCCACATCCACATGTTGTTCCTCCGTGCCTGCATGCATGTTCATGGGCACGCCCGCAGCGCTGTTGGTCGCTGCTGTGCTGGTGGATATGCTTCGCCCTGATGTCGGCGTGAGCGGTGACATGCTGGCTGCTCTTGCACTGCCATCATTGGTGTTGCCAGGGGTTTCGTGACGGGCAGGGTGCATCGCGGTGCTGCTGGAGGTGGCTGTGGTGGAGATGGCGGTTGTGGCTGCCATTGCAGTGCGACTGCTGGCTGTCGGGGGTCTACGAGTGGCAGCGGCTGTACGGCGGTTGGCAGCGCTGTGGTCACGGTGCAGCGCTGCCAGGTCGTGAAACACTTGAACGTGACGGTGACTGCGACTCACACGCCGTCCGTTTCGCTGTTGTTGTTGCTGCTGTTGCCCTGGTTGTTGTTGTCGGTGTTGGCTGGCCTCACGTTGCCGACTGCTTTGGGTGTCGTCATCAGCGCTGGCATTTCCGCCATGCACGTGCGCTCTCCTCGTGCCAGCATCATCACCATCATCGTCATCGTCGCGTGTCGCACCAGCGGCATCAGCGGTGACATCATCGCTGCTACCATCGCCGTGGCGATGCCTGCCACCACCACCCTGCACATCCACGCTCACATCCACATCCACGCTCACATCACCACCACTGCCTTTTCTCGCTCTGCCAACACCTCCACCAACACCACCATCGTCACCACCACCACCACCATTACCACCGTTCTCAACCCCACCACCACTATCCTCGTCGTCATCGTCGTCGTCACCAGCGTTGTGCGCAGCAACGAGCGAGTTGGTGAACAGCGGGTTGGTTGGTGCGTGCACCGCATCGTGGTGCAGTGAGAACTCGGCGTGGGACAGAAACTGCTTGCTGCATTCCGGACAGTTGAATGTCATGCGCATGTACGTGATCACGTGCCCGTTCATCACCGCCACGGTCTTGCTGAAGTGATGCTGACCACTTGTGCCACCATCACCATCATCATCACCATCATCACCACCACCATCACCGCTGCTGTGATGACTCGTGATATCAGCACCCCCAACCCCTTGCCCGCCAACAGCAGAGGTACCACCACCACCACCACCACCACCAACGCCACCACCACCACCATCATTACCGCCGCCAAGAGCAGCAGCAGCAGCACCATCACCATCGTCGCCACCGCTGTACAGTTCATCCACAACGTGCCGGCCGTGCGAAACGTGATGCACACGCTCGTGCCGGTCGCGGTACTTGCGGGAGACAAAGGGGCGAAGACAGAAGCGGCAGGGGTGGGGCGAGTCCAAGTGGCGTCGCTCGTGTCGAATAGCGGCGCTGCGCGTGTCAAAGCGAAGGTCGCAGAACGTGCACTTGTGCTTGCGCGTCTCATCGTGCAGGCGCATGTGCACGGCAAGCTTTTCCTGCTGTCGGAACGCCTTGTTGCAGATGAGGCACTGGAGTGACGCCTCTCTTGGGTGCCGTTGTTCGTGCTTTCGCCAATTGCTCTTGTCGGAGAACCCAGCACCGCACACGCGGCAGGTGTACGGGCGCTCCCCGGTGTGCGTGCGCTCATGACGACGGCAGTGCCCCGCCTTCGTAAACCCTTTCCCACAAAACGTGCACTTGTACGGGCGCTCACCGGTGTGTGTGCGTTCGTGCTGACGCAATGTGGACACGTCAGCAAAGCTCGCTGGGCATTTAGGACAGGAGAACGGCTTCTCGCCCGTGTGCGTGCGCTTGTGGTTTTGATATGCAGAGCGCGTTCTAAACGTTTTGGAGCAGCGTCGACAAGAGTATTTTGAACCAGGCCTTGCGTGAGCGCTGGTGCTGTCTCCGCTATCGTCACTGCTGCCTTCGTCTTCGTCCTGCTGCTGCTTCTGCGGCTGTGATTGTACTTGTTGTTGTTGTTGTACTTGTTGTTGTTGTTGTTGTTGTTGTTGTTGTTGTTGTTGTTGTTGTTGTTGTTGTTGTTGTTGCACTTCTCCGTTGGCATGTGCCCTTGGCATGCGCTGAGCCGTTGCAGCAGTTATTGTCGCCACTGTTGTCGATGTCAGTGGTGACGATGATGGCGTGGATGCCGAAACGGGCTGCGCCCCTTGGCCGTGTCCTGGTGCTTGCACGGGTGGAAGTGGAATTGGCCCGTCCATCTGTGCACTTGCAACACCATCCTGGGCAGCTGGCGTGGAGGCCATTGCCGATGTTGCCGATGATGGCGGTGCACCAGGCGCCGTGTTGTTCGCCACCATCGCGGCAGGTGCTGTGGTGGCAGCGGTGGTGGCAGTGGTGGTCGTCGTGGTCATCGTGTTTCCAGCGCTTTCACGGCTACGTTGTTGCTGCTTTCGTAGTTGGGGCTGCTGTGAGAGTGTGTGCGTGGGGTGAAGCAGAAGGTGGAGAGGATGTTCCCCGCGCGAAGGCGCCTTTTCAGGGGGCTGCTGCTGCTGCCGTTGTTGTTGTTGTTGTTGTTGTTGTTGTTGTTGTTGTTGTTGTTGTTGTTGTTGTTGTTGTTGTTGTTGTTGTTGTTGTTGTTGTTGTTGTTGTTGTTGTTGTTGTTGTTGTTGGATGTGCAATAGCTGCTGCTGCTGGTGCACGTGCTGCTGCTGCAACAGCTGATGTGGGGAGATGGCGGGCGGGACTTCCTCCCGAAACAGCAGCGAGTGGTGTGCGGTCGGTGGCATGGTGGTGAATAGCAGATGGCGGTGGTGGTTGGAGCCGTGCACGTTCCACATCCCATTTGAATGGTTCTCATTGCCACTGTCTTGCGCGGTGCCAGTGGGCGTATCCACCACACCTTCTTGCTGCTGATGCTGATGCTGTTGTTGTTGCTGTTGCTGTGTTGTTGCATGCATGGCTGTTGTGGTTGAGATGCCACCCGTGCTCGACCCCGTGTGCTGCACTCCTGTCACGGCAGATGTGACAGATGGCCGCGGTGGCGACGCAGCAATCTTCGCACGCTTCGCATGGTGCTGTGGCTCAAATTGGTGCCCATCGTGTCCCGGGAGCAACTGCTGATACACGTGGTGCTGATGACTGTGATGGACTGAGAGCAACGGAGGTGGTGCGCTGACGTGCGGCAGGGCAGGCGCATCAGAGCACAGCATCACGGGATGTGGGTGAACAGCATCAACGTGCTGGTGAGCACTTGATGGCATGGAGAACGGCTGTTGTTGTTGTTGTTGTTGTTGTTGTTGTTGTTGTTGTTGTTGTTGTTGTTGTTGTTGTTGTTGTGGTTGGTGGTGGAGGAGGTAGTGGTATTGGGGCGCGTGTGCGGGCAGACCGCCATTGAGTGTGTCCGCGGCAATTGTGGACCTGGGCATGGGCTGGCACGTCTCAATCAAGACAGGGGGCGCTGCTGCTGTTGCTGAAGACGATGTTGCTGCTACTGCAGAAGATGACGACGACGATGTTGTTGGCTGTAGCACCTGGCTGCCAAGTTGGGGCAAGCCAGCATCGGACTCAACTGCGTACGTCAGCATGGGCGCTTCAGCCATGGCCGGGTTGTACACGGGTGTATCGTACACGCTTGGAAATGGACGGGGAGCCGAGATGGCACCAGGGAGCGCCGCTTGTTGTTGCACATATGCGGTCGGCGCTGGCTGCATGGCGGTGATGGATGCCGGTGACGACGCAGCGATGCCGCCGCCGCTGCCGCTGCCATTGCCATTGCCATTCGCCATTGGTTGCCGGACACCGCTCATGGCAGGGTACCCGATACCTGGCTCCTGTTGTACAGGACACGTGGTTGATGTTGGCAGGCCCGGCTGCAGCACCAACATTGGCTGCTGCTGCTGCTGCTGCTGCTGCTGATGTCGCTGCGCATCGATGTTGCTTGGAGGAAGCAGCTGCGGCGCTGCGTGATGCGGAGGAAATGGTGGCGGGGGCGGTGGGCGCTGTTGTCGCTCCGGATGCTGCTGTGATTGGTGCTGGTGATGTTTCGGTTGAGATGCATCATCATCATCATCATCATCATCATCATCATCTTGTCGTTGTTGTTGTTGTTGTTGTTGTTGTTGTTGTTGTTGTTGTTGTCGTTGTTGTTGTTGTTGTTGTTGTTGTTGTTGTTGTTGTTGTTGTTGTTGTTGTTGTTGTTGTTGTTGTTGTTGTTGTTGTTGCTG
>NW_004754909.1:412927-429182 GCF_000188695.1 Salpingoeca rosetta | reverse complement strand
TGTGTTGTCGTGTTGTGTGTGTTGTTGTTGTTGTTGTTGTTGTTGTTGTTGTTGTTGTTGTTGTTGTTGCTGCTGCTGCTGTTGCTGCTGCTGCTCCTCCTCCTCCACGCGTGTTGATGATGGTGGGTGCATCACGTCAAAATGCGCCAAGCCCGCTCACGCCAAACGGCCGAACCGGACAGGAAATCAAAACCAAGGATTGCCGCGTGTTGTGCCTTGTTTGCTTTGCACATCCCACCCCCAAACCCACACAAAACAAAAGAAAAAAGCACGCCCAAGCCACTCGTACTCTTGTCTCCTGTGCTCCAACAGCTCCTCCTCACTGCACCTCACTGCACTGCACTGCGCTTCGCCACGACATGCACACACCAACAAAACGAGAGGGGTATGTGCGTGCGCGAAGGACAACGTGTGCGTGGTCGAGCAGGTCTTGTGTTGCTGTTCGCCGACACTGTAGATTGTTTTTGGAAGATGTTGAAACTTTTCCTCACCACCAGTCAGTTGTCTCGCTGAAAACAGCGGAGACAGCCGTGATGCGAACGGCTGACTGTTCAGTGTGATATTGGTGTTGTGTGTTGTGTGTTGTGTGTTGTGTGTTGTGATGAGTGTTGCGCTGCTTCTGGTGCGTTGCACATGTATGTGTGTGCCTCACACCTTGTCTTTTGGCTTTCCTTTTCTTTTGTTGGTGTTCCTCCAAACCAAGAGGCCACCGTGTTGTTCCTTCATCCGCCATGGGTGCTTGTTATTGAGGCTGGCTTGTCCGCACGCCTTCAGACGATGCTGTTGTGTGACCAATCCTTGCCCCACTTCCTTCGCTGTCTCTGTGCTTTGTCAACGCGTTGCGTGGCAAGCAGGGCTGAGAAGAGGAGGAACAGGGAGAGGGAAGCGCGCAGCGTCGATCTAACCCTAAGATGTTTCCGAACTTCCCCAAGCAGGCGTTTTTTCGCACACGGTTGTTTCTTCCCTGCGCCAAGGTCTTGCTTCAACGTGAGGCCTTGAGATCAACAAGAAGAAAGACAGCTCCTTGGCGGCTGGGTGGAGCAAAAGCGGTTCTCTCGGCTGGTTGGTCGTTTGGTTCGTTGGTTTGTGTTGTCCAGTGGTTTTGTGGGCAGTCAGTCGCTTCAATCGCATGCATTCGCTGCACACACATCCGTGGGCACATTGCAGTGGCCACACGCCATGTCAGTTGTTTGTTTCGTGGTACACGTTGTCCTTTTGTGCTTCCTGTGAGGTCGAACGACTTGTTTGAAGGCGTGCCCTTTGCTGTTGCGCCAGCCCTGGCAAAACTGTGGGCTGTGCCTTGAGTGCCATCACTCGGCCGGCTCACAACCACACTTGGCTGAAAGGTTCGCCCTTGCCGCGCACAGCGTTTCCCATGCCTTTATGTTTCGTTTGGTTTTTGCACCTCGTTCCTCCTCAACTCCCCTCTCCCGTTGTGTTATTTGTGGCTGCGTGCATGTGTGTGTGTCAGTGCTCACGGTGTGTGTGCATGTGTCTGCGTACACCCCACTTTTTGGAGTCTGCCTCTGCGCGACACACAAGACGATGTCTCATCCGTCTTTCCCCTCAATTCAAACGAAAGAAACGTATGTGTGTGTGTGTGTGTGCGTGTGTGTGTGTGCGTGCGTGTGTGTGTGTGTGTGTGTGTGATACTGTGGATGAGCGGAGCCGCAAAGCAGTCTTGTTTCGTTTATTCGTAGCAATGGCAGAAACCTGCCTGCCAGCTAGCCAGCTATGGTTAAGTTAGGCACACAAAACTTGGAAATCGAATTAATTGGGGAGAGAAGAAGGAGGCGCACACACGCACACACACACGCACACGCACGCATCATGCTACCTGTGTCAGCACTGCTCTCCCAGCCCTGCTTCTCCCACCCCTGTGCTTGGCCGTGGTCTTCTGCGCACGAGGTGCTCGCCGCTGCGTGCGCCGTTTCCGTCTCGTCCGTCCACCGCCACCATCGTCGGCTGTGTATGTGATGCCGTGTTGGTTACAGAAGCGCTTCAGCTTGTCTTCGCCCCAGCGTCGCATGCCCGCCATCGTCGCACACGCGCGGATGCGTGCAAGCGGGATTGGCCGATACAACAGCACGTGCTCGTACAGCTCCACGTCAGCACGCACAGCACGGCGCAGCGCACGCATCTCATCGTCATCGTCATTGTCATCACTGTTGCTATCATCATCACCGTCGTCGCTGTTGGTGTTGTGATTGTCGTCTTTGCGGCCAACAACAACCGCCACGGCATTGCGACTGTCATGATCATCATCGGTGGCGTGAACAATCGCGTTTTCGTCGTCGTCGTCGTCATCATCATCATCATCATCATCATCATCATCATCATCGTGGCTGTCACTGCTGTGATTGGCCAGCTGTGCATCATACCGGCTTGACGCAAACAATGATGGTAGCGAGTCATCATCATCGTCATCATCATCATCATCCTCACCATCATCACCATCATCATCAACGTCATCGTCAACATCGTCCTCGTTGTTGTTGTTGTCATGAACGCCGAAAGGGCTTGGCGGCAACATTTCAGCCACCACACTGTTACCATCACCATCACCATCATCACCGCCACCATCAACACCACCACCATCGTCATCATCATCATCATCGTACATGCTGTTTTCGAACATGTACAGCATCGTGTCTTCGTCCAGCATGTCTTGTATCATGCCAGTGTCAATTGTGCTCGCGCTGCCACCACTGTTCTTCTTCTCCCCACTGCTCGTGTTGCTTGCATCACGTGTCATGAGAGGGTTGTGTTTGGCACTGCCGCTGGTGGTGGCAGCACCAGCGGCGGCCTTGTCACTGCTGTTACCATCGCGGTCGTCGCTGTCATCGTCCTGTTCACCGCCTTTGTCGTCGTCATCATCCACATGAATCACGCCCGTAACTTGTTCATCCTTGCTGGTGCTGGGCAGCAAGCCGCTCGGGGGCAACGAAGCGGGCGGTGACTCACCACCATCACCATCACCATCACCATCATCATCATCACCACCACCAATGCCATCACGACTGTCACCATCACCACCATCATCATCACTGTCGCACGGTCGGGGCTGCCGCTGCGTTTGGACTGCTGCTGCTTCTGTGAGACCAAGATCCGGCAGGGAGGAGTTGGACGACTGCGACGAGAATCGTGATGGCGCACGCCCACTCGTGCTCGTCGTCGTGATGGGGATGGAGGTGCTTGCATCTGTGCTTGTCGCTGCTGCTGCGCTTGGTTCCTCCTGATTGCTTGCAAGCAAATTGCTGCTGCTGGTGGTGCTGGTGTGAGGGTCACAGGTGTTGTTGCGCCCTTTATCATCGCGATCATCACGGCCAACACCAGAGCGAGTCGCAGTGCTGCCGTCCTCACCACCATCACCAATACCATCACCACCACCAATACCACCACCAACACAATCGCTATCATCATCACCACCATCAACACCATCAACACGACCTGCAGCAGCAGCAGCAGCAGCCTGCGTCAGTGCCGCGGCCACATCACCTCGGCCCCAGGAGCACAGGAGCGACGAGGCAGCGTCGACGTGAGTTGCCTCAACGCGGCAGGTGCCTGTGTACAGCAGCTGCAGTGCGCACACCAGCACCGCTGGTGGGGGTGGGTTGCTCCCACGCACCTCCACTACCCGTCGTGCGTGATGCCTGTGATGGCTGTGATGGTGGTGGGTTGCGGTGGAGGCTGTTGTTGTGCGCACATTGCCACTTTCGCCATCATCACCTTCACCCCCTCCACCGCTGCCATGAAGTATGTTGTGCAGCGTGTCTCGTGGCAGCATGGCTTCCAGCACAGCGCGATGACAAAACACATCCACCGCTTCCCCTGCTCGTTCTTCCCTCTGCTGCCGCTGCTGCCGCTGGTGGCGGGGGTGGCGATGTTTTTGTCGATGCGTTGGTGTGTCGATGCCCGCCTGTGGTTTGTTTCGCGCTTGCTGCAACTCTGTTGCTTCTGCCACTGCTACTGTTGCTGTTGCAGTTGGTATCGCTTCTTTTGATGTTGATAGTGGCGGGTGCACACGAAACACAACATCGCAGCACTCCGCTGCTGTTTGCGTCTGCTCAAACAGCAGCTGTCCAAGACGCGAGGCGCCGCCTTCAAAACGCACGCGCACTAACCTTCGTCCTCGTTGTTGTTGTTGTTGTTGTTGTTGTTGTTGTTGTTGTTGTTGTTGTTGTTGTTGTTGTTGTTGTTGTTGTTGTTGTTGTTGTTGTTGTTGTTGTTGTTGTTGTTGTTGTTGTTGTTGCTGCTGTTGTTGTGGTGGTGGCTGCTCCTTCTCCTCCTCTGTGGTCGCGTGCGCGTGTGTCGTCTTGAACATGGCAGCACCTCTCGCCCGCTGGCTCTGTGTTGGCGACTCCATGTGTGGCAAGTGACTGTCCATCCTTCCGTCGTACGAACACAGCTCACCAAACTCACCACGCCCAGCCTTGCTCCCTCCGTCATCATCACCATCATCGTCATCGTCATCGCCATCAACACGGCTGTGGGTGCTGTTGTTGCTGCTCGTGTTGTCATCACTGCGAACGCTCGTCACATCTGGCGCTTGTTTCCGCTCTTCCCCATGACGATCCACCACGTCAGCATTATCCGCTGCTTTGCTGCCATTGCTGGCGCTGGTGCTGCTATTCTTGGGGGCACTGTTGTTGCTGTTGTTGCCGCTGTTGCTGTTGTTGCTTGCGCTTCTGGCTTTGCCGAGCGCGGGATGGGTCTCAGACATGGACGTGTGACAGAGTGGCGCGATGTTGTACGCGCCCGAGGCAACAGCAGCAGCACCCTGCAGCAGCACCCATGATCGTGGGGGTCGACGTGTGCACATGTGCTGGACGGTGTGCTGTGATAGCAGCGCTGTCTGGCTGCTTCCGTTGAAGTGCCGATCACACGCAGACAACACCTGCACATGCAACCAATGAACCATGACGGCGGTGATGGTGTGAATGTTTTGGGTGGGAGAGGGCATTGGTGGCAAAGACGTTGGGTTGAACGCAAAGACAGAAAGAGTGGCTACCCACACCCACACACACACACACACACACACACACACACACACACACCACACACACACACACACACACACACACACACACACACACACACACACACACACACACACACACACACACACACACACACACATAGATACACACACACCAGTTCAACGCGGCGCTGGAGGACACGTGTGTAGTCCTCACGATCACAGGACAGCAGCGGTGGAACATGTCTCCGCTTGTCCAGCTGTCCTCCCTTTCCTCTTCTGCGGGCACGAGAGGAGGGGCGACGCACGCGGCCAATGTTTGGAAACACGCCATCCATGTCCGCACCGCTCCAACGACGCCGCCCTCCATCGCCGCTGCTATTGCTTCTGCTGCTGCGACTGGTGCATGTGATGTTGGTGGTGGTGGTGGGTTGTCTGCTTCTTCCACCACGCCCAACACCATCTTCCTCTCCATCATCACCACCACCACTACCACCATCGTCGTACGGTGTGTTCTCCGTGCTTCCTTTGCTTCCTCTTCCTCCTCGTCGTCCCCTGCCTGCACCTCTTCCTCGTGCGCGCGTGCGTGTGCGTGTATTCACGGCTGCGTTCGCTGATCGCGACCGTTTCACCTTTGTCGGCGACGCGAAATCGTCACCAGAGAGCGGCGGGGATTTGAACGACAGCGACAACACCTCTTGTGACGGCGTGAGGTGTTGTTGTTGTTGTTGTTGTTGTTGTTGTTGTTGTTGTTGTTGTTGTTGTTGTTGTTGTTGTTGTTGTTGTTGTTGTTGTTGTTGTTGTTGTTGTTGTTGTTGTTGTTGTTGTTGTTGTTGTTGGTGGTGGTGGTGGTGGTGGTGGTGTGTGTTGGCGCTGCTGTTGTCATTGCTACCACTGCCATGTTGCCTTGCTCGTCGCGGTGACGGTGTTGACTGGGACCGCACCAGCGTGCGGCGGCCACCACCACCATCAAGGCGATGACACTGTGATGGCGACAACGCTGACGATGATGGTGGTATTGTTGTTGGTGGTGGTGGTGGTGCAGCAGTTGTTGCAGTTGTTGCAGTTGTTGTTGTTGTTGGTAGTGGTGGTGGTGCTGTTGTTGTGTGAGCATCGTGGGCGTCTGGAAAGAGGCCACTTGGCGGCAGCATTGAATCAGCATCATCATCAGCATCGTCACTGCCACCACTATCACCACCACAGGTGGCACCAACATGCTCGCTGAGGTCAAGTGTCAAAGCCGCTCGCTTCGTTGACGTGCGGGTACTGGTGGCTGTCACTTGTGTCCGTGTGTGTGTCGCCCGCGTTCGTGTTCGCGGTGCTGTGGTGGATGCGAGTAACGATGATGACGATGATGACGATGATGGTGCGAGTGATGCTGAGAGAGTGGCGGCGGTGATGCTGCTGTGTGTGTGTCCACTGCGCAAGAGAGCAATCAGATCCGCCGTTGCCAGTGAATGCGTTCGTGCGCACTTCTTGAGATGGCAGATCCTGTAGAGATGATGTGAAAGAAGGCATGAAGTGAGGGTGTGTGTGTGTGTGCGTGTGTGCGTGAGTGTGTGTGTGTGTGTGAGAGAGAGAGTGAGAGAGAGAGAGAGAAGAGAGGGAGAGGGAGGGAGAGCGTGTGTGTGCCTCGAAACAAAGCCTTTGACGGTGAGAACACGCAAGTAAGGCAAATGTGCGAGTGCGCGAACCTACTGACACGCACCCAAGCACAAGTACGCCCAACCAAGTACACACACACACACACACACACACACACACACACACACACACACACACACACACAAGCACAAACACACATACACACACACCAGACCTTGTTTGGCGTTTGAAGTTTGCCAGTGGCTTGGAGCAGAGCGGGCAGACAACGGGGACACCGCTTGTCAACGAGGACGATGATGACGACGAGGTGCTGGTGCGTCCACGGGATGCTGACGTTGCGGTCAACTAATACAGAATAGGAGGTCACATCCAAGTCAGCACGAAGAGGGGATGGGGGTGAGGTTCATGAAAGCTCCGCACACACACACACACAGACACACACACACAGACAGACAGACAGACACACACACACACACAGGCAGACAGACAGACACACACACACACACACACACACACACACACACACACGCGGACAGACAGATATGGAGCTCACTACTCGTAGCCCTCTTGCTAAGTAACACCTTTTTTATCGAGTCTGGTCAAATCGTGTCCCTAAGTCCGTGTGAGAACGCAGCTGGGACCCCCAGAACGTACACTACTCTTATGCCCATTTAGAAACAAAGGCTTATGTATAGCCAGCAGCGTCTTTACCGTGCTCAGGTCCGGTTTTTCGTTACGCCCGGCTCACGAACATCGGTTCATGGGAGTCGGCACACACATATACACACACACACACACACACAGGCAGACAGACAGATACACACACACACACACACACACACAGACAGACACGGGACCTCACCGTGCGCTCCAAGCTGTCGAGACACCGGTTAATGTGGCGCTGGCGAAAAGATCCGGACATGTGTTTAAGGTCCTTCTGACACACATGGCACATGGTCAACTCCGCGCTCGACGCGGCTCCGCTCGCCCTCTCCACCATCCCCACCAGCATCGACGTCTTTGAGGTAGTCGTCATTGTCCTGTGTACTGTTGCCGACGACTGGAGTGTTGAAGCTGCTGACACGTGTATGCTAAATCCTCGCTTTGGTCGTGTCATGGTCGAAGCAGCAGCAGCAGCAGCAGCAGCACCCATCGCTGATGGTGTTGATGTGGATGCGGATGTTGCGACAGGGGCTGTGTTTGGGTCGTCTGGGAAAGTGCTAGCACGAGGGTGTGTGGCAGAGTGCCGATCAAAGCCATCCAAGCAGCTGTTGACGTGTTGGTTGCGCTGGTGGTGGCTCACGGTTTCGTCAAACGTTTGATTGCAAATGGGGCACGATGGTGGGGCGAAGAGATGCGCCCACGTGTCATCCTCATTATTGTCTTGTTGTTGTTGTTGTTGTTGTTGTTGTTGTTGTTGTTGTTGTTGTTGTTGTTGTTGTTGTTGTTGTTGTTGTTGTTGTTGTTGTTGTTGTTGTTGTTGTTGTTGTTGTTGTTGCTGTTGTTGTCGTTGTCGTTCCACGGCTTTCACATCAGCATCAGCATCACTGCCACTGTCATCATCGCTGTCGCCACCACCACCACCACCACCACCACCATCACGTCCACGATCAGACAACGCAAGCCTCGTGCCATCGCGTCTTCCTGCCGTATCAGCGCCATCATGCTGCTGCTGTTCAATCCGTGCACGCAAGCGCGATCGTAACGACATGGACAGTCGATCGTGTTCCGCCGGGGACGCCTGCGTTGAAGGCAGTGATGGTGATGGTGATGGTGATGGTGATGGTGATGGTGATGCTGCTGGTGATGCTGCTGGTGTGTGCGGTGTATCATTACCATGACGGTCCACATGATCACCACCACCATCACTACCATCATCATGATCATCAGCATCAATATCGGTCACAGCATCATCAGCAGACGCGTGAACTTTGTCCTTGGATGTCTTGCTCCTGTCGTCGCGTATGAGCCTGTTCATTCCATCATCACATGTCATGCAGTCCTGATGCTGATCCTCACCAACTCCCAGCGCCGTCAATGTGTGCTGTTGTTGCTGCTGACGCCGTTGTGGGTGTGAAGGTGTAAAGTGCGTGGGTGCCCGGGCTGTCTCCGACACGGGTGTTTCGTGCAATACCTTGTTCTTCACCGCAGACACCAGAAACCCCTGCCGTCGTCGCCCTCGCTGCGGCTGCTGCTGCTGCGGCTGCGGCTGCTTGTTTGCATATGTGTGATTGTTCGCCCGCTGATCAGTGGCAGTCGCTGGCGCTGATGCTCGTGTTGATGAGCGGGTCTCAAGTGCCGAGTCTGCGGGCTGTTGCATGTGCTGTTGCCTGTCCTTCATCCTCACAGCTGTTCTCGCTTCTTCATCATCCTCTCCTCGATCGCGACCACCCAACGCGACCATTCGTTGGCTGTCTCCACTACACAAGTCATGCTCATCACCACCACCATCATCATCATGCCCTACAGTGTGTCGTGTTGGAATACACAGCTGGCTCTGTGCAAACGGCAAGAGGGATGAGAGGCAGCTGTACGTCGCTGAGCGCTCAGCACCTTGGTTGGCAGGCGTGGCTTTTGGTGCAACTCTGCTGTTCTCGTCTTCTGGAGCGTGGATGTTGTTGGTGGCGCACGCGCGGTATGACGGGTTACTGCTGCCGCTAGAGTTGCCGCCACCGCTTCCACTGCTTGCGACGACAGCAGGGCTGAGGTGCTCCTCTGGCGTCATGGTTGTGGGCGGCGGCGGTGGCGTCGCTTGCGCTGTCACGCAAGGTGAATGTGGCGGCGAAGCAAGGGAGCTCTGTGTGGTGGTGGTGGTAGCGGCAGCGGTGGCGGCGTCCGCTTCATGTGTATGTGCGGTTGAGTTGGGCGACCGTCGAAGTGATACCAGCACCTCTTGCTGCTGTACTCTGGGAGGGCTGGCGAGAAGTTGCGGCGCGCTTGCCGTTCGGTGTCGGCGGTGTGGTGCCACTGCTGTTCTGTCTGCAGGTGTGGCAGGAGACGATGGTTCGCCAGCATGCTGGTCGTGTGGTTGCTGTTGACTGCGTCTGGAGGGCCTTGCAGTGTGAGTGACGGGTGGGGTGGTGGAGCTTGGGCGAGGATGTGGCAGCGTGGTCGCAGGCGTGGAGGACACGGGGCCCGATGACGCGAGGGCAGCCAAGTTGGTAGTCGTTGGCGCCTTGCTGCGTTTGTTGGCGGTGCGCGAGAGGGAGATGGGTCGCTTTGCCCTCGTTCCACGTTTCCGGCCCAAATAAGGGTCACGGAGGAACGTCGGCGACGATGGCTCTTCGCCAGCGGCACTGCGCCCACCGTGACCAGTGGTGGCAGGGTTGCATGCACGGCTGCGTCGTGGCCGGGGCCGCTGTGATTTCGTTACCGGTTCCTGGCGCTGGGCCTGCTGCGTCTGTGGCACGCGCTGGTGTTGCTGGGGCCCTTGGTCTTGAAGAGACAGGGCAGAGGGCAACGACATGCCCGCGCCGCATCGGAGCACTGGCTCTGCCGTGCGTGTGTGTGTGTGCGTGCGTGTGTGCGAGAGGGGGGGGGGGGGCTTTGCTTCGCGTGTTTGTTGTTCGCTGTTGCTGTTGTTGTTTGTTGTTTGTGTGCCGGTTGTTTGTGGATTTTGGCGCGGGCACACAACGAACTGTGTTGTTGCAACAACGTGCGCACACACACACACACGCACACACACACACACACACACACACACACACACACACACACACTCACACACACACACACACTCACACACACACACACACACACACATTCTTCCCTCTCTCTCTCTCTCTCTTGCATGCTTGGTTGGTTCTCTTGTACTGTGAGATGGTTGGCAGGGCTGTTAGGTCAGAGGGGTGCATGGACATCAAAGCCCACACACGGCACACAGACACGCAATAAATGCTCATCAGAGCAGAGCAATCACAGAGCACACACACTGTCATCAACATGTCGTCTATGGAGAAAAGAGGGGGGTGGGCGAATAGCTAGATGCTAGGGGGCGAAAAGGGCGGCGGGAGACGAATACAGCTACACACGAGAATGGCAAACAAGTGCGGGAAAGCAATTTCACCACAGACATGACCTGAGCGAGATAGATGAGTAGTGTGTGTGTGTACACACACGCACATCAAGCACACATCAAGCACACATCAAGCACACATCAAGCACACATCAAGCACACAAGGTGCAGGAAGAAGGCGGGGATTACAATTACACGCAATGACGCATCTCGGCGTTGAACACGCGAGGAGAGCGAAGCAAGCGAGCCATGATGGGCACAACGAAAGAAGTCAGCAATGACTCGAAAGAAGCAAGCAAGGAGAAAAAACACGGTGGGAAGTTGGCACAACCCATGCACGCATGTGCAAAGGCGAAGGGGGGGGGAGACGAACGAAGGAATAGCTAGATAGAAAGGAAGGGGAACGAAGGGGAGAACAAACACAAGCAAGCAAGCAAGGGTACAAACTTGCACTCGCACGTGATCTCCTCCTAACAGAGAGAGACAGAGAGAGAGAGAGAGAGAGAAAAGGGGAAGGCGAAGTAAGACAGTGATGTCATCGGACGGTGGTGTCATCAGGTACGTGGGTGCAGCACGTTTGCCGGCAAGGTGGTGCATCCACAGCCCTCACGGTCTTCATGGTCGTCATCATCATCACCATCATCTTCGCGGCGGTTGTCATGGTCATCATCATCATCGTGTTGGTCATGGCGAGCACAGCACTGCTGCGCATCACGCAAAGGTGACCGGCACACGGATGTTTCGCTTCTGCAAAGCCATGGTCAGCACTGCATAACATGCCATAGTGTGTGTGTATGTGTGTGCGTGTTTTCGGGGGGGGGGAGACGGCGTGAGCCAACATCATGTGTGTGTGTATGTGTCGTGTGTGTATGTGTGTCGTGTGTGTATGTGTTGTGTAGGTTGAAGGCGTCATGACAAAGCAAGAAAGGCTCAACGCCAACAAGTGGTGCAGCAACTTACGGTTGGAGACAAACGTGGGAAAGTGGCGACAAATGTACAGGGAACGGCAGCGCGTGCACCGCTCATCTGTGAAGGTGCAAGAGCGAAGGGGACAGGGGCGCAGGTGGTGAGAATGAATTTAAATGTTGATGGTTGCACGGAGTGATGACTGGTGACGAGTGTGGTGGTCATCGTGTGTGTGCGTGCGTGCGTGTGCGTGCGTGCGTGTGCGTGCGTGTGTGTGTGTGTGTGTGTGTGTGTGTGCGTGTGTGTGTGTGTGTGTGTGTGTGTGTGTGTGTGTGTGTGTGTGTGTGTGTGTGTGTGTGTGTGTGTGTGTGTGTGTGTGTGTGTGTTGCAAGCACGCTCGGATGGCAGCAATGCAACCTGCGAGGAAGAAATGCAAAAACTTACGTTTGGAGCGATGTACGTCAAAGTGGGTCTTCCTGCATGTGTAGCGACGGTGGCAGCCGCGTGGCAGGTCAATCAGCCCTAAACACACAGTCACGCATGAACAGACGCATGTGACACAGTCACGCATGAACAGACGCATGTGAGTGAACCGCCGGCAACAAACAAGCCCGCATACACACCTACACGCACGCACGCACATACACACACAAACATACGTACCTACACAAAGCAAACATACGTACCTACACACACAAACATACGCACCTACAAACACAAACATACGCACACACCTTTTGCAAAGTCTGTGACGGCGATGCTGTCCAATCCGCTGGTGTTGAGCACCTTGATCCACTTCTTAATGTCATTGTAGACGCCGTTGTAACACACGCCACAGATGTTGCTGTCACTGTCCCGACCGCGACCGTTGCACACAGGACACCGGATCCGCTCGCCCTTCTCCTCCTCGTCACTGTCCTCCGTTTGCTGTCGCATTGTCTCCGCCGCCTGCTGGGCACTCGACGACGCCGACGATGGCGACGATGCGCCCTGTCGCGCGGAGGACGAGGTGGCGGTTGCAGCATCAATCTGCGCCAGCACGTCAGAGTACGGTGCTGGAATGCCGTCCAGTTCACCTTGACCCGTGTACCCGATATCGCTTGTGACCACAGGCGATGGTTGTGGTTGTTGTGGTTGTTGCTGTTGTGGTTGCAGGTGCGATTGTGGGTGCAGTGCAGGTTGTGCCTGTCGTGGCTGTTGCTGGTGGAGTTGCGTGTGACTCAGTTGTTGTTGCAGCTCGTTCACGTGCGTTTGCATTTGTGTCTCCACAAGCTGCTGCAGCAGCTGCATTGCGGCCACTTGCTGCTCATGTGGTTGCTGTTGCTGCTGCTGCTGCTGCTGGGATGCAAGCCACTGGGCTGCCTGAGTGGGAAGCCCAGCGAGCCCCGCCTGCGACAGCAGTGCATCGAATGGCTGGGGCAACAATTGTTGCTGTTGTTGTTGTTGTTGCTGCTGCTGCTGCTGTGGTTGCTGCTGCTGCTGCTGTGGTTGCTGCTGCTGCTGCATCACGCTGCCAGCGCTGATGATACCGCCGCCGCCACCACCAAACTGCTGCTGCGACTGTGTGCTCGAGGAAAATGTGGTTTGTGGGCCGTAGTGCTGCTGACGGGTTGGCAGGGGGAAAGCCGTGGCTGTGGTGCCTGATGGGGCCAATGAGGAGGAAGGTGCTGTCGAGGTGGCGGCGGTGTGAACACGGGCCTGTCCAGCTCTGCCGTGTGCCGCGCAGAGGCGAGCTGAGGAATTGGAGGGCAGCGCCGACGACGACGACGACGACGACGCGGACGATGGCTTGGTCACTGCGGCCAGCGCGGCTTCAAAGTCGGAGATGGGAGCGTTGTCGTGGGATTGCTGCCACAACGCGGCGGTACTTG
This sequence comes from Salpingoeca rosetta, assembly GCF_000188695.1. Taxonomy (NCBI): domain Eukaryota; class Choanoflagellata; order Craspedida; family Salpingoecidae; genus Salpingoeca; species Salpingoeca rosetta. The sequence continues at coordinate 415,807 of NW_004754909.1, read as the reverse complement.
TGGTCGTCACAGCAGCGGTGGTTGTGGTCGGCGCTGCCTCCGTTGTTGCTGCCATGGAAGGCAGGGAGCTTGATGACGGCTGCCGCCGCTGCAGCTGTTGCTGCCGCCTGTGGTCGTTGCTGTGGGCCACGCTGGAACTTGGGCAAGTGGACAAGGACATGGCTGTAGAGGGTGCTGCTGTTGTTTTCGCGATTGTGGTCGCAGCAGGTCCATCCAAGACGAAGGCGCTGTCGATGTCTGCCGCTGTCGCTGTTGGCGAGGACGATGGCGGGTGCTGTGCATCCGAAATGGCATTGCATGCTTGGCGAATCTTGTCGGTGACCACCTGCTGTTCCTCTGGGAGCAGCAGCCAGTTGATGAGGTCGAGTTTCGCGCGGACAAGCTCAGCGGCTGCGGATGTGTCCGAAGCAGGCTGGTCGAGGTGTTGTTGCTGCTGCTGCTGCTGCTGTTCCTGGAGGTACGCGAGGTGTGTGGATGCGAGGCTGGCCAGGTCCATGCCTTGCAGGATTTCCTTCTCGGGAGGCATCTCTGCTCTGCTCAGCAGTGTGCCAGGGCAGGGGATGTCCTTGTGTCGAAGACGTAGGCTGGGTGTCGTTGTGGCAGTTGAAGACCTTCGAAGCGGCTGCCTGCAAGCTTCGCGATGGCTGGCTGTGGTGCTTGTGGCTTGGGAACCCTGGGGGGGGGGGTTGCGTGTTCGGACGGTCCTGGCGCGTGTGCTGTTTGGTCAAATGGGAGGGGACGTGTGGCCGCAAAGTAGACGTGAGGTGAGTGGATAATGGTGTTGTTGTTGTGGGAGATGTGGAGTGCAGGGAGATGTGCGGTGTGCAGCGCGTGCGTTTGTGCCAGGGCGCATAGCATCATGTGACAGGTGCAAGTGCTCGAGTACACGACAACAGACGCGCAACGCACTCTTTGTGACAAAGCATGCGACACCAATGCAACCTGAAAACTAAAGCCCTAGGGCAAAAACAGGGGTTGGCACACACTAGACGCACAACGTACTCTCAACTCCACTCAACCCCACTCACTCAACTCCACTCAGCCTCGCGCACCTTTGGAATGCCACAGAAGCACTGTTCTGTTCGGTCTGCTTCGGGAAGGATGAGAGTGCTGGCTGGGTGGCTGTTGTTGGCAGGTGTAGTCGCTGGTGTGGTCTCGGTGGTCGTCAGCAGGGAGGGAGATGGTCAGGGGAGGCCGGGTTTTGTTGTTGTTGATGTTGTTGTGCAGCGGGGTGTTCAAACAGGTGATGCAATGTGGGGAAAGCAAGGTAATATTAAACGAGTCCACACGCAAGTGCGTGATGAAAGCTGCCGCTCGTCTTGAGTATTTGTGTGGGGGTGGGGGTGGCAAAACTTAGCCAAGGGGTAGGCGGTTGTGATCAGGGCCGTCTTGGAGCACGTGCGAGCAAAGTGAGGGCAACACTGCACACGTGTTTTGTGGTTGCTTTGGAACTTGGGTGGAGAACGGAACCGAACGCTGGAATGCTGGTGACGGCAAAGATGCCAGCAGTTCCAGTTGGGGAAGTTCGGTGCTGATGGGCAAGGGAGAAAGCACACGCCACGCACGCGAGGGCACGATGGGTGGAGAGACAGAGGGGGGGGGGGCAGGACTCAACTCTGCTGGAGGAGGACGATTGGAAAATGGATGGCACCTCACGCCGTCAATCAACAAACGACAAGGACGTCGCACGGGAGGAAATGAAAAGACACAAGGGGAAGCAGGTGGCGGTGATGAGGTGGCTTGTCCTTGGCAAAGGTGTGTGGGGCTTGCGTGGTTGCGTGGCGGTGGGTGGTGTGGGTGGTGGTGTGGGTAGGTGGTGATGAGCACAGCCAGTTCTTGGAATTGATCCCGTGTTTTGGGGGGTGAGAAGTGTGGCGTGGTTGATGCAAGGTTGAAGGCTTGCGTCGTGCAGCACCCAGCATTGCATCAGTCGGACACGAGAAATCGAGGTTTATTGGAAGCTTTCAACAAAACCAGGGTCAACCGTAAGCAAAACCTGTCCCGCTTGGTTTAGGGAACATCTGCGAAGATGTCATACAATTTTCCCAAATTGTGCGAAAGCACTTTCGTGACGAGGCCAATCCAGGCCGGCAATTGCGACTTCGCCACTGCTTGAAGGATCTTTTCCGCTCGTTTTGCATTCGAATCGCCCGAAATGGTGTCACGCATATCGTCATCGTGCTTACCGCAAGGTGTGCAACCTGATTGTGCGGGCGCTTCTTGCGATTGCGGCGTTGCTGCTTCTTCTTCTCTGACGGCTGTTGCTTCATCTTCTTCTTGGGCTGCGTGCTGCTGGTCTTGCTTCGCTGGCTTCGCGGCTTGTTGCTTTGGTGGCGATGGCGGCATGTCGTTTTCTTCAACCAGGAGTTGGAACACGCACAGCTCCAGCGCTTCCCACACCTGCATTGGGTTAGGGTTTGGTCAGTTTGTTCACGGAAATAGGTTGCATTGCATATTGGGAGGGGAGGGGGTTTCCAACGGAGTGACGATCCAGTTCCAGGAAACAGCAACGGCAGAACAAAGACGGATATGGATGGATGATGGTGGTGTTGTGTGTGTGTGTGTGTGTGTGTGTGTGTGTGTGTGTGTGTGTGTGTGTGTGTGTGTGTGTGTGTGTGTGTGTGTGTGTGTGTGTGTGTGTGTGTGTGTGTGTGTGTGTTGTGGAGGGGGGGGGGAAATGAAAGTCGTGAATGCAATAACCCAAGCCGAGTTCCAGGAAACAAACACGTCATGTCACCCAATGACGACAGTCACGTGTTGGGGCCAGGAGGAGGAAGGTGTCGACAGTTGATGTCATGTGTGCATGGTTGCGTGTGTTTGGGTGAGTGCGCGTGCGTGCGTGCGTGTGTGAGTGTGATTGCGTGTGTTTGGGCAAGAGAG
>NW_004754909.1:405905-407608 GCF_000188695.1 Salpingoeca rosetta | reverse complement strand
GGTCGCTCACATCTACGTACGCACACACACACACACGCACACACACAACCACACATCACACACACAACCACACATCACACAGAGAGGGCCGGCCCTCAGCGCTACGCACTCGGTGGCGCTGCGGCAAGCTGCTTGACGGCGGCCTCCACGCGGCCCACTCAGCTGCTGCGACGCCCTGGAATTGACACACACCACATGCACACATGCACACACACACACACATACAAGCAGGCAGATGTGAGATGCTCGTGGGGGAGTCGCATGGGCATGACTTGGCGCGCACACACACACACACACACACACACACACACACACACACACACACACACACACACACGTGCGCACAGGTGGTAGACTCACGCTGTGCCGATGCTGTTGTTCTGGATGAGTGCGCGGACCCATGCACGCGTTGTGTTGAGGTACGCCTCCACCAGCGGCAGCATGGCGTCGTGCAGCGCCGTGCCTGACACACATGCACACACACACACACATGCACACACATTCACACACACACACACACACACACATTCACACACACACACACACACACAACGCAACCAAAAGAAGTCAGGTTAGCATGCGTGTCGGCATCGCATCACCAACAACATCACGCTACAAACTCGCATCGCACACACAAACACACCATGTGTGAGGGCATTGGTGCAGTGTGCAACAAGCATGACGCTGGTGTTCTTGCACTCTGTGTGAGGGCATTGGTGCAGTGTGCAACAAGCATGACGCTGGTGTTCTTGCACTCCGCGCAAATGGCCTTGACGTCCTGAGCAAACACAACAAACGCATTAAGATGAATGTGACACACGCACACACGCGCACACGCGCACACACATGCACATGCACATGCACAAACACACATGCACACATGCACACATGCACATGCACACACATGCACACGCGCACACGCGCACACACATGCACACATGCACATGCACAAACACAAAACTACAATCGCTGTTCAGCTCTCTCACGTCTTGGTTCACTGGCGGCTTCATGGTGGCAACAAACAACTTGCGGAGGTCATGTGCCGCTGCGTTTGCAATGCTCTCTGTCAATGCGGAAAACCATAAACACAAATGTACCTGTGAGGTGGGGCTCACCGAGCACCACATCAAAGCGACTGGAAAAATGCAGACACACGCCCTCACACACGCACATACACACCCATACATTCACACGCCCTTTTTGTACTCACGAAGAAGTGTGCCGAATGTCGGGTCCAGCGGAGGAACGGCTTTGCTCGAGTTTGCTGTGAACGTTGGACAGAATATGGTCATGAGCAAGGCAGTCACGACAGCAAGCCATGGATGTCATGGGAGTCGTGGAAGGGGAGAAACACCCCAAAAGAAACCGACAGCAGCAAGTCAGCTGAGATGGCAGAACCAACGAGGGCACACACACGCACAATGTTCACATTCACATTCACACACACACTTCACACACATACATCCACACACACATTCACATTCACGCACGCACACACATTCACACACACACGCATTCACACACACGCATTCACATTCACATTCACATTCACACACACACGTACACACCTGGGTGCTGCTGGTCATCCTTCTGGAGAGCCTCTGCCACCACGTCCAAAGCCTCAACAAAGTCCTGCATGGCGTGTGGTTGCGTGGGAGGTGTGTGGGCTCGAGCGTGGTGTGTTCTGCTGAGTGTGGTGTGTG
>NW_004754909.1:385905-403405 GCF_000188695.1 Salpingoeca rosetta | reverse complement strand
GACTGGAACTCGCTCATCACCGATGGCGACGATCCGCGTGGGCAGCTGCTCTTCCGCAACTACAGCACCGAGTTCTATCCGCCCGCCGATCGCATGGTCGACTACCTCAACGACTTTGCTCGCATCTACAACCTCAACATCCAGTTCAACACGACGGTCACGCGCGTCTCCCGGCCCCGCGTCCAGCCAACCAAACAGAAGAACAAGAGGAGAAAGGGCAGAAGGACGAACAAGAAGACGACAGCGGACAGCAAAGCACAGGGGCTCGATGGTGACGATGAAGGAGACACCGTGCCCTTTACGCTGCACCTTCAGCGCAACGACGACGGTTCCACCTTCAAGCGCACCTGCCTCCCGCTTGTCATGGCAACGGGCACGCCGATCCCGTCATATCCACGCGTGGCACCCGGCATTGAGAACACGGAGGGCTACGAGGACTTTGATCCAACCTCATCGCTGCACAAGTACAGGGGCAAGCGCGTCCTTATCCTGGGAGCAGGCAACTCCGCCTTTGAGGTGCACCACTTTGTCTGTGTATGTATGTGTGTGTGTGTCTGTGCGTCTATGTTTGTCTATCTGTAGGTATGTGCATGTGTGTGTGTGTGTGTGTGTCTGTCTGTCTGTATCTGTGTGTGTGTGTGGCTGGCTGTCTGTGTCTGTGTCTGTATGCACGCGCATCTTGTGTTTCGTTCAAACATCCACCCTCACAACACACAACACACTCGCATGCACACTGCACCGCGTATGCAGGTTGCGAACAACATCTCCGGGGTGGCCAACTTTGTCGAGATGTGCTCGCGCAACCCACCCAAGTTCTCGTGGCAGACGCACTACGCAGGCGACGTCCGCAGCATCAACGCAGCTTTCCTCGACACATACCAGCTCAAGGCACAGAACTTCATCTCCACGTGCATCATCAGTGCGCAGTCGTCATTTGGTCGACACGCCGACGGCTCCATCGAGGCAGACACGACATACTATGGGCAGGGCCCAATCAAGGACGCGCAGGAGGCAATGCACATTCTGTTTCCCGGTCGCAGTGACCAGCGCACATTCACCGCACGTGCTGCCACCTACGATTATGTCATTCGCGCACTCGGCTTCCAGACTGACGCAACCATCTTTGATGCATCCTCGGCACCGCGTTTGGACACACGGAAGAAGTATCCACTCCTCACTCCAGAATGGGAATCCGTCAACACAGACCACCTCTTTTATGCCGGTAAGTGTGTGTGTTTGTATGTGTGTGTGTGTGTGTGTATTTGTATGTACGCATGCATGTGTGTGTGTTTGTATGTGTGTGTGTATTTGTATGTACGCATGCATGTGTGTGTGTGTGTAGACCTGTGGATGCATGCATGTGTGTGTGTGTGTGTGTGTGTGTGTGTGTGTGTAGACCTGTGTGCTTGTCTGTTTGTCTGTCTTGTTGTCTGTCTGATTGTGCGCTTGCCTGTTGTCTGTCTGCTTGTCTGCCTGTCTGCTTGTCTGGTTGTGAACATGCAAAGGTGCTGCGTACATGTGTGTTCGCACGTGCTTCGCTTCCCATCTATCCTCCCGTACACTGACGCCCCCTCCCTCCTCCTCGTTTTTCATGTCAGGCACCCTCATGGCGGGTCGTGACAACAAGCGCTCGGCCGTGTTTGCTGTGCACGGCTTTCGCTATGCAGTGGAGACGCTGGGCAACGTGCTTGGCGAGCGATATTTCAGCCGCCCGTGGCCAACAGTCGCCGTCCCAAACACAGCAGCGGACATTGCGTCCACCATCATCGAACGCGTGCAGTACTCAAGCGGGCTTTACCAGATGTACACGTCCCTGTGCGAAGTGCTGTGGTTCGATCGAGACTGTGACCATGACAACACCTACGCCAATGGAAAGGACCCGCGCAGCAGCGATGATGACGACGACAAAGACGACAGCAGCAATAATGGTGGTGGTGACCGTCGAAGAAACAAGGCTTGCTGGCGGCATCAGAGTCACGTGCCATGTGACCTTCTGTTCACAAGTGAGGCGTTCCTTCATCGCTCATTTCTCGTCGTTACGCTCGAGTACCATCCAGACTTTGGAAAGACGCGAGAAAAGTTTGATGTCTTTGGCGCAGATCATGTCGACCCTGCGCTGCACCCAGACGAGGTGTGCAGTGCTGTGTCTGTGTGTCTGTGTGTCTGTGTGTCTGTGAGTGTGTCTATGTGTGTGTGTGCGTCTGTGTGTGTGCGTGCGTGCGTGTGTGTGTCTGTGTGCGTGCGTGCGTGTATGTCTGTGCGTGCGTGTGTCTGTGTCTGTCTGTGTGCATGTTTGCATGTGTGCGTGTGCGTATCTGTTTCTGTCTGTGTCTGTCTGTGTGTGTGCGTGTCTATGTTTGCATGTTTGTGTGGTAGATGCATTCGCTCGCGCTCACGTTTGCACTCACATGTTGCTTTTCTCGCTCCTCACAACTGCTCATCCTGACTATCCCCCACGCGCCCCGTGCGCACACGCAACAGGGCCACCGCAGCAACTTCTTGCACCCGGTGATTCGGTACTACACGGGTTTGCGCTATGATGGAAGCGAGCACGTGCACTTCACGCACGTCAACCCTGAATTACGCAAGACAGCCGATGACGTCACGGAATGGCAGAGCAACCGCCAGTCCTCCCAGGCCGTGGCCATTCACCACATGATGGAGAGCGTGTTCATCGACTTTGCACACCTGGAGGCACACATCGAACCCCTGGTGCGCTTCCTGGCCGGACTGCTGGCAACACGGCCGGAACTGATGTCCACACCAAGCGCGTCGCCCATCCACGCTGTGAAGCTCCGCGCTGCTTCCAAGCAGGCCCGCACCAGCCTTCACCCGCAGGACTGGGTGCGCCGCAACCTAAACATGGCGCCAGATGACCTCGTTGACGTCATGCTTGACATCCAGGACACGGTGGATGCGCGCGCGCCAACACCGGACCGCCACAAGGATGCCAGTGCGTGGGATGGGATGGCCATGCTTCGCGGCGCACGTGGCGTGCAGTTTGCAGACGAGCAGGGCGGCACCAACACCGTTGGCAGCAGCGGCGACGGTGCTGGCGGTGGTGTGCCTGCAGGCATGACGCAGGAGCAGATGAAGGTGTTTGTGGACACGCTGAGCGAGGCATTGGAGCAGCCTGTCGCGGAGATGCCAGAGCTGCAAGATGTGCAGGCATCAGTGGCGCACGCACGTGAGGCGAGCGAGCGTCTGGGCAAGCGGCTGGACCGGCAGAAGCAGGAAGCAGACAAGGCATCCAAGGCACAAAGGGCACAAAACAAGTACGCAGGGAAGGGGGGAGGGACAGAGAAGGTGAAGGGTAAAACCCGTGTACGTGGTCGAGGAGGCGACGCAGAGGAAGAGGATGATCATTATGCCGATGGTGGTGGTGGTGGTCGTCGTGGCGCCGGCGACGCCGTACTGGGAAAACGAAAATATGCAGGGCATGGCAGTGAGCGTGGTGGCGATCATGGGGATGTGGGGGGAGAGGAAGAGTTGTGGGCCAATGACAACGACGATGATGATGAACGCGATCGCGAGTTTGATGACGGCGATTACCATGGCGACGGTTACGGTGAGGTTGGCAGTGTGGTCCGTGAGCGTGGTGGCGGCGACTGGGAGGGGAGCGAGGACCTGAGTGCCGAAGACAAGGAAGAGCTGCGTGAGCTGTTTGCTGATGCCGACAATGTGCTGGCATCACTGGATCGCATCACCAACCTCTTCAGCAACCTTGGTCAGATGGCCGGCGATGACGTAGGCGAGGGCGACGAGCACATGCGCGACACCATCTTTGGGCAGCACGCGAACCACGACAATGATGACTATGACGGTGGTGGTGGTGGTGGTGGTGGTGGGGATCATGGCGACCATGATCACAATGGACACGCCACCTTTGAGAGTGATGATGATGGTGGCGATGAGGATGACAAGGAGGGTGGTGGAGCCTGGGTTGAAGGGAAGCGAATCAGGTTTCGCCCCAAGCGGTCAGTCAGAAGCGGTGACCATGAGGACGACAGAGAGGGCAGTGGCAGCACTGGTCGCCGACACCGAGCCAGTCCCCGTGCACGTGACGCAGGTGGAGCGGATGAAGCGCAACAGCGACAACAACAGCAACAACAGGGACAACAGCAACAGGGACAGAGGGGGGAAGCCACGACGAAGAGCACAACACCGCGCCGACGACGGCGCACGTCCAAGCGCAGAACCAAGAAGAACAAGAACAAGAGGAGAAGCGCTGGCGTGTAACACGCATTAGTGTGTGTCTGTTGTCTGTCTGTCTGTCTGTGTGTGTGTGTGTGTGGTCTGTGTGTTGTGTCTGTCTGTGTTGTGTGTGTTGTGTCTGTCTGTAGTTGTGTCTGTCTGTCTGTGTTGTGTCTGTGTCTGTCTGTGTTGTGCGTGTTGTGTCTGTCTGTAGTTGTGTCTGTCTGTCTGGGTTGTGTCTGTGTCTGTTTGTGCGTCAGCTCTCTGTTTGTGGGACTGTTCAACTTGACAAGGGTCCAATTTTGCTTGTTATGCACGCTCACGTGTGAGGAGACATTGGATCCACCTTCAAGCCCAACAAACAAGCGAGACGAATGAACGTTGGAGAGCAAGGGCGTGCGACTTTGGACAAACCATTCGCGACACACAACACACACACACGCAACACATACACAACACACACACACACACACATGAAGTGACAATAGCCTGTCCTGGACTATCACTGCGAAATCTCGGACAACCCGTCAATTATTCTTGGCATGTGTGCCAGCACCGTCAGCGTCGTCTCCAACAAACACCACGGTCGAATCTGCATTGGTTGCTGCTGATACTGCTGGCGCTCTCCCTGTTGGTGGGGCTGGTGATAAGGATGGTGGTAGTGCTGTTGTTGTGGTTTCTGCTTTGGTTGCTGCTTCTGCGGTTGCTGCTTCTTTTGCTGCTGTTGTTGATATGGTCATCGCTGAATTTACATCACTCGCAGCCGTGCGAGTAGGACTTGCAGTTGCTGCTGTCCCTTCTCTTGGTGATAACGCCGCATGTCCTTCCTCTTCTTCCAACCACTGCTGCGTTGGCTGCTCCCGTTGTTGTTGTTGTTGTTGTTGTTGTTGTTGTTGTTGTTGTTGTTGTTGTTGTTGTGCTCTGGTACGACTATCCTCCTCCAAACCTTTGGCGTGACCTTCCTTTGTTTCTTCAGTGGTACCTTCCTTCGCTTCCTTGGCGGCATCCACATCGCTGTCTGCACTCGCGCTCGCACTCGTTGCGGTGTTGCCGTTGCTATTGCTGCTGCCGTTGCTGTCCTTGTTCTGATCACAGTTCTTCAAGCCCGAGCGCCCTTGGTCTGCATTGCCGCTGTTCTCATCGCCTCTGGCATCTTCTTCTTCATCATCATCATCATCTTCCTTGTCGTCTTCTTCTTCGAATGTGCTGGGGTCAACCATGATGCGGGGAAGGTGAATCATTTGCGGCTCGCTGGTGGACAGGAGAGGCGCGCTCACCTCGAGCGTGAGCAGCACGCGCCCCTTTCGTGCACGGGCAGTGCGGATGACGACGCAAACATCCTCCGCAGCAGCGTCGGACACATCGTACCCACCACGCACTGCGGGCTTGGCGGCGAGCAGGTTGACATGCTCATGTACAACCGCTTCACCGTACTTCTTGAACACCACCTCCTTGAGCTCAGTCAAGTCCTTGATGCCCATGAGAAGAACGCCGAACACAGCGGCAATGACGCCGAGGACCTTGACGGGGCGCGATGACTCGCTGAGGATGATCATGCCAAAGAGCACGGCCCAGACGGATGAGAGGGACGAGAGCGGGCCGAGTACAGCGGCCTCGTCAGGCATTGTCTTGCAGAGGTGGAAGAACGCAAGCGTGCCAATGCCGTACAGCGCGCCGCCAACGACGACAATGGCGTGACCGGCAGTGAGGTGCCAGTCGACGCCTCCGTGGACGGCGGCAATGAAGATGATGCCTGTGATGACGAAGCTGATGACGTTGGTGCAGAAGCCTGCGGCAAAGGCGCCGCCCTGCTCGTTGGAGAACACCTGCCACAGCGCTGTCCCCGTTCCCCAGCCGATGAAGCAGAGGAAGAAGAGGCCAACGGTGCGCCCGTCGCTGAAGTCAACACCGTTGTTGCCGCCGCTGAAGGCAAACATGATGCCTGCGCCGATGGACAGCAGCACGCCGACCCACCGCCGGACGGGCAAGCGGTCGCCGACCAGAAACACGCCGTAAAACACGGGGATGATGACCCAGAGGGAGGTCAGTGGTGCCAGCAGCGAGGCCTCGCCGCCGCCCGTGGTCAAGAGCACGTAGCCGTTCATGCCCGCGTTGTTCACGATGCCCGCCAGCGCGCCAAGCAGAAAGAACTTGCTGGGCCTGATGCTGGTGATTTGTCGCAATAGGTGGATGATATATGGGAGCTGTCCCGCAAAGTATCCGATCAAGAGGAAGGCGATGAATGTGCCGGGGTCGAGCGCGTCATCGTCGCCCATGACGACGACTTGCACGCGGAAGAGGAAGACGCCGGAGCCAGTAAAAAGGGTTGTTAGGAAGAGGGTGAGCCACATGTAGTGCCGGCCCGTCACTGGCGGCTTGGCCGTGATGGTGACGTCTGTGAAGGGCTTAATCTCTGCCTCGTCTTTCTTCTTCCAGCCTTCACCGGAGAGCAGCAGCTGTCGCTGTTGCTGTTCCTCGGTCAAGTGGGAGTGCAGCTCATCGTCAACATGCTGTGCCTGCTGCTGGCTTTGATCTCGCTGGGATGCCTTGGAACCACCATATCCTCCTTGCTGTTGTGGTGCAGGTTCAGGTGGCAGTGTTGAAGATGTTGGTGAGAGTGTTTGTACAGGCGAGAGCGACAGCGCCCGTTTTCCATCGAGCGGAGGCCTTGAGGTAGCCATAGCCTCGTTCTTGTTTTGTGCTGAAGTGCCGGTGCTGTGCTGTGGGTGGTGTGGTCGAAGTAGTTGGCTTGGTGTCGCTGGCTGAAGATGTGTGTGTGTGTGTGTGCTGCTGTGTGTGTGTGTGTGTGTGTGTGTGTGTGTGTGTGTGTGCTGTGTGTGTGTGTGTGTGTGTGTGTGTGTGTGTGCAAGCCACCAGGAGGGAAGAGAAAAAAAGGAGGGAAGAGGAAATGGAGCGGGATGATGATGTGCTGTGATGGGGAAGCCCATGAATGGTTGTGCGACCTGTGCCATGCAGCAGGCAGTCAACCCCGCACGCAACAGCAACGCACAGTGCGATTGCTTCATGTCCACATGCCTGCCGTCTCTCGCAGCCGCAGCCGCGGGGCAAAGGCTCGTTACTCTTCACGCAGACAGAGCCATGTTTTGCGGATTGCGTCAATCTACACTGCAAGCAAGGGCGAGTGGCGCAGCAGAGAAGGAGGGGTGACTGGGTGACTCAAGCTGTGTGGTGGGTGGTGGTGGTGTTGCCTGCAGGCACAGCAAGCAAGCAAGGCAAAGGCAAAGGCAGGCAGGCAAAGGCAAGAGGAGGCGACCATGCCTTGCTTGGGTGCATGAGGCAATCCTATGTGCGAATTTCTCTGGAAATGTTTCATGGACAATCCGCATCGCACCAATAATGTTTAGCTGCGTTGAGTGGCGATGTGTTGCAAACACGATCGACACGGTCGTAGTCGTCTGTGTGTTGCTGTGCCACGTGTGTGCGGTGTCCGGCTGATGTCTGCGTTGTGCTCTGTGCCTGGCTTACTGCCCTTCAACCCCATCAAAAGCCACGATCACACACACACGTGATTGAAGCGGCTGTGTTGTTGATGGAAGTCTCATCTCATGTCACTTCCGCTAATCTGGATTGTTTATGTGTAAAGGACTTTCACATGAAGTTGGGAACAAGGAACTAAGGAAGAAACCTCAGGGACGTACATATGAGTGGGAGTGGGCTGTGGGGGAAAAGAACGGAAAGGATGGAGTGTGTATGAAGAACACAAACGGAAGAGGGACTGCGCAGACCGTATGCATGTGTGCCAAGTATGGAAAACAACAAAATCACAAAGTTGCACAAGAGACAACACATATTCAGATGCAAGGACAAGAAGCGACAGCGATAACGCGGGAAACAACAGCAACAAAAAAAGGTGCGCGGGCAAACGGAGGGCTCTCGGTGACGGTTCAATATATTAGTGCTTCTAGCGCAAAGAGTACTCTACGCGGGCTAGTAAAAACAAGAAACGAGGTGCCTAGGCGAAGACAAAACAAAGAAAGCAGGGTTGTTTCGATGGAAGCATCTGCAACCCGAGGCACATTGATTGACCAGCCAGCACTCTCAAAGCGCGCAGGCACCATGAGCATGACGACACCAGAGACGACAATCCTCCACATGGTGCACAGACCCACAAACAAACAAACAAACAAACAAACAAACAAACAAACAAACAAACAAACAAACAGACAACCCCAGACTGCACAGCACCCGTCACAACAACACCAACGACACCAACATCATCATCATCATCCCTGTCGTCACCATCAACCTCCTCGCTCGTTCACACTCGCCCATTCACTCGTCAGTGTTGTCATCAACAACAATCACAGTGGTTTCCTTATGCCTGTCAGACACTGAACCAGGCGGCAGCAGTGAGCCACTGCTCAACTCTAGCCCTTCTTCCTCACACTCTTCCACATTGTTGTTGTTATTGTTGTTGTTGTTGTTGTTGTTGTTGTTGTTGTTGTTGTTGTTGTTGTTGTTGTTGTTGTTGTTGTTGTTGTTGTTGTTAGTGGTGGTGGCGGTGCCTTCAGCATCATCATCGTCGTTGCCTTCCCCATCGTCCTCGTCGCCATCGTCGTCGTCGTCTTGCTCGATGGTGTTGGGGTCGAGGGTGATGGTGGGCAGGTGAATCACCTCCGTATCCGTCGTCGACAGCAGCGGTGCGCTCACCTCAAGCGTCAGCGTCACACGGCCCTTGCGTGCGCGCGCAGACCGGATCACCACCCGCGTGTCCTCCTCCACAGCGTCGGACACGTCGTAGCCGCCACGCACCACAGGCTTGCCCGCAAGCAGGTTCACGTGCTCGTACACCACGGGCTCGCCGCGCTTCTTGAAGATCATGTCCTTGAGCTCGTTCAGGTTTTGGATGCCCATGAGAAGGGCGCCAAAGACAGCGGCAATGATGCCTGCAATCTTGAGCGAGGGAGACGACTCGCCAAGGATGATCATGCCAAAGAAGACGGGCCACAGGACGGAGAGGGTGCTGAGAGGCGCAACGATGGCTGCCTCCTCAGGCATGGTCTTGCACAGGTGCATGAACGCGAGTGTGCCGAGCCCGTGGAGCGCGCCGCCAACGACGACAATGGCGTGACCGGCAGTGAGGTTCCAATCGATGGAGCGGTGAACGGCGACAACGAAGATGACGCCTGTGAGTGCGAACCCGAGGACATTGGCTCCATAGCTGGCCGCAAACGCGCCGCCCTGCTCATAGGAGAACACCTGCCACAGGATGGTGCAGATGCCCCAGCCGAAGAAGCAGAGGAAGAAGAGGCCAACGGTGCGCCCATCACTGAAGTCAACACCGTTGTTGCCGCCGCTGAAGGCAAACATGATGCCTGCGCCAACAGACAGCAGCACACCAAACCAGCGCCGGCCAGACAGCTTGTCGCCAACAATGGCCACGCCATACAGCACCGGCAGCACGACCCAAAGGGAGGTGAGTGGTGCGAGCAGCGAGGCCTCGCCGCCGTCTGTGGTCATGAGCACGTAGCCGTTCATGGCGGCGCAGTTGAAGATGCCTGCAAGCAACCCAACGAAGCACACCTTGGAAGGCTTGACAGTCACAAGCTGCCGGCTCAGGTAGAGCACATACGGCAGCTGGCTGACAAAGTTTCCGAGGCAGAGGAAGGCGATGAAGGTGCCGGGGTCAAGCGCGTCATCGTCGCCCATGACGACAACTTGCACGCGGAAGAGGAAGAAGCTGGAGCCGGTCAGGAGGGTGGTGATGAACAGCGCAAGCCACATGAACCTGCGGTCCGTGGCAGGCGGCTGCGCCGTGATGGTGACGTCTGCAAAGGACATCACCTCATCCCGAGACGTGGAGCCAGCGGCGGTGTCCACAGCTTGCTGCTGCTGCTGCTGCTGTTTGGTGTTGCTGGCCGGGATGTACTTGGGCTTGTCTTGCCAGAACGGTGGAGGTGGAGGGCTGGAGGTGGAGGGTGGTGCGGGCTGAAGTGGGGACGGTGTGCTGTGGCTGATGAAGGCGTGCGGTGCCGTTGCTAGCGATGGGGTGGCAGCTGCGAGCGTGGTGGTGGTCGCTGGCGTTTGTGTGGCAGGCGCCGGTGTCGGTGGCGGCGACGGCGACGACGGGGATGGCACTGCCCAGCGCGTGCGCGCAGAGGACGAGTACATGGAAGTATGGGTACGTGGAGCCATGGCGTCCTTCTGACGTCCTTGACAAAGGGTAGTTGGGGGCAGTGAGGGGAGCGGTGAGGCGCTGAGGGCTAGGGGCTCACGACAGCGGCTGTGTGTTCAAGGTTGACTGCAGCAGGAGGAAGGCGCTTGGGAGCGGTGCGTGGAGCAAGGCCTCCTTGTTCGCGGGGGACGCACGTGTAGGCCGTTCAATGAGCTGCTTGGAGTGCGTTGGGAAAATGAACAACCACGCGCTGGTTGTCTGCGTCTCCTCACAGCGGCATGGCGGCATGGTGGGCAAGCGGGGGGGGGGAGGGGAAGGACGGGGTTCTGTTGTTCTGGAGCATTCCTGGGGGGGTCTCGGGGTGAGCTCAGAATGATGCATTGCCAAGGGAGGTCGGGGGATTACAACGGACCAATCAGTCCGTCCGGGTACAGGGGTACCCCAGAGCTCCTCTGTGTTGTGTGTTGGTGACCCATGAAAGGGCGCACGTGTGAGTGTCGGTCAGGTACACAGTACCTGTGACGTGTGGGTGATGTGATGTGACATGAAGTGCACTTGCTTGCTTCTTGGTAGTTTGGGTGGTTGCTGTGAATGTGACAATGTGTGTGTGTGTGTGTGCGTGTGTGTGTGCTGTGTGTGCTTGTGAGACATGTGTTGCAGGCGTTGCACCAATCCAGGGGGGTATTGCAGTCATAGCACATGCTGTTGACACTTGACACTTGACACTTTGACACTTGACACTTGACACTTTGCTGTGTGTGTGGGGGAAGGGCTCAAAGGAAGTGTCATGGGTGGCTTGGTGTATCCGGGGGTTCGCATCGTACAATGGAGGCACCCCCCACAACGTGGGCTGGTGCATCGTGCCACCGTGCGCCTAAGTGCGCATTCGCTGGCCGGGTGCGGTTCCGGTTTTTTGCCTGCTTTTTGCAACAGCACAAAGCATAGCGAACATCAAGGTGACGAGTGCCATCGGGCGCTCGATATTCCCGTAAAGTGTCAACATGGAACATTGACGAATGTCTTGAAAAACAATCGATTGGGGTACAAGTGCGTTGCGTTTGGTGTCGTTCACGTCACATCACTTTGCTTGTTCGCTTCTTCTTGCTGCCAGAGCAGGCTCATGCGTCACCACAACGCAGCGGACAGCAAGCAACACAGCGCTCATGTTACATGCTGCAGAGGAAAGCCGTGGCAGAGAGAGAGAGAGAGAGAGAGAGAGAGAGAGAGAGAGAGAGAGACTGGTGATGGCAAACAGAGTTGATGATGGAGTTGGTGAGGTTGTTTACTACAGTGTGAAGTTGGTTTGTCATGCAACGTTCCAACATGACAGCGCTACGCTGGCGCGCACGTTTGTGACATCGAGGTAAGAACAGGAAACGATGTATGGAAAGAGGAAGAAAGTGCAGAAGGTACGGGCATGGTAGGAGGAGCAACAATTGCAACATTCATCTAGAGATTGGAAGAAAGCCGAAGATCGCAAGGAAGGAAGGAAGGAACACAGCCGGTCAAGAGAAGTACAGACCTAGGTCAAGAGTCAAGAGTCAAGAAAGAGAACACGTGGGACACACACACACACACACGTGCCTACGCAAACATACGTGCATACATACATTGACGTTACATGCGTCAACGCATGTGGAAGCCACAATGCATGACTTCACAATCCACACTTGTGTAGTTCCTTACTTAGTGCCGACCATCACCACGACCACCATGGTCCACAACAACAACGGTCGTCTCAGTATCACCAGGTGCAACGTGGCCTGGCGGCAGCAAAGGCAGCGTGGACGAGGACAACATGGACGTGGATTCCAGTCGGCCAGCACCGCCGCCCTGTTGCTGCTGATGGTCAAAGCCAAACTGCTCTGCAGTTGTTGTTGCTGCTGTAAGGCGTTCGCGCTCGTGAATCGCCAGCGCGTCACCGTTGTTGTTGTTGTTGTTGGTGGTGGTGGTGGTGGCGGTGCCTTCAGCATCATCATCGTCGTTGCCTTCCCCATCGTCGTCGTCGTCTTGCTCGATGGTGTTGGGGTCGAGGGTGATGGTGGGCAGGTGAATCACCTCCGTATCCGTCGTCGACAGCAGCGGTGCGCTCACCTCAAGCGTCAGCGTCACACGGCCCTTGCGTGCGCGCGCAGACCGGATCACTACCCGCGTGTCCTCCTCCACAGCGTCAGACACGTCGTAGCCGCCACGCACCACAGGCTTGCCCGCAAGCAGGTTCACGTGCTCGTACACCACGGGCTCGCCGCGCTTCTTGAAGATCATGTCCTTGAGCTCGTTCAGGTCTTGGATGCCCATGAGAAGGGCGCCAAAGACAGCGGCAATGATGCCTGCAATCTTGAGAGGGGGAGACGACTCGCCAAGGATGATCATGCCAAAGAAGACGGGCCACAAAACCGTCAGGGTGCTGAGAGGCGCAACAACAGCTGCCTCCTCAGGCATGGTCTTGCACAGGTGCAGGAAGCCCACGGTACCCAAGCCGTGCAGGCAGCCGCCAACAGCAACAATGGCGTGACCGGCAGTGAGGTGCCAGTCGATGGAGCGGTGAACGGCGGCAACGAAGATGACGCCCGTGAGCGCAAAGCCAAACACGTTCGCCGCGTACCCGGCAGCGAAAGAGCCGTCCTTGGCAGCAGACACGAGCTGGAAGAGGATGGTGCAGATGCCCCAGCCGAAGAAGCAGAGGAAGTAAAGACCGACGGTGCGTGTGTCACTGAAGTCGACACCTTCGCCGCCGCCGCTAAACGCGAACATGACACCCGCGCCGATGGATAGCAGCACGCCAAACCAGCGCCGGCCAGACAGCCGGTCGCCAATGACAACAACGCCATACAGCACCGGCAGCACGACCCAAAGGGAGGTGAGTGGTGCGAGCAGCGAGGCCTCGCCGCCGTCTGTGGTCATCATCACGTAGCCATTCATGCCCGCGCAGTTGAAGATGCCGGCAAAGGCGCCGAGGAAGACAAACTTGGTGGGCCGGGCGCTCGTGACCTGCCGCGCGAGATGCAGCACATATGGGAGCTGGCCCACGAAGCTTCCGAGGCAGAGGAAGGCGATGAAGGTGCCGGGGTCGAGCGCGTCATCGTCGCCCATGACGACAACTTGCACGCGGAAGAGGAAGATGCCTGCGCCCGTGAACAGCGTCATGAGAAACAGCGCCAGCCACATGTAGCGGCTGTTGCCGTTGGTGGCGGGCTCCGCCGTGATGGTCACGTCCGTGAGCGGCAGTGCACTCGCCGGCAGCCCACTGTCCGATGGTGCCGGTGCAAGTGAGGAAGAGGACGAGGACGAGGAGGACCCAAAGCGTGCGGGCGACCCGGTAAACTTGGGCTTGTCGGAGAGGATCATGTTGCTGGGAACGATACTGGGGTCGACCCACGCAGAGAGTGGCGTTGTGCTTGTGCTGGTGCTTGGCAGCGCGCTCGAAGCGGGCGTCGTTGGCCGCGGTGCTGGCGTGTTTTGGTGGGTGCTGGCTGGCAGCGCAGCAGCATCCTGGGTGCGTGGCGCCATCGCTGCGTGTGCGGATGCGCGCTCTGTTGTCCCCTTATTGGTGTGCGGTGCTGGGCGCCAGGTTATGGTCCACGAGGGCCTGCTTCAGGTGGCTGAAGCGCGAAGATTGGCGAGGTGAGAAAAATGGCACGCCTCACCGCTGCATCTCGCTTATTCTCCGCTCGACATGGCGGGTGATGCTGGTGACGGTGGTGGCGGTGCGAGGGGGTACGAGGCACCTCGCCGTGCGTGGAAGCATGTCGTTGTCGCGCATGTCACCTCACGTAACAACAGTGCCATTCAGCGGCAGCTGCTGCGCCGGTTGGATTGCAGCAATAACAATTGGTGATGAGATTGTCATGTGCTTGGGTTCTGTGCGTGCGTGCGCGCGTGTGTTAGGGCGAGGGTGAGAGGAGAGAGGGGGTGTGAATGTGTGTGTGTGTGTGTGTGTGTGTGTGTGTGTGTGTGTGTGCGTGTGGAGAGAGGGATGATGAGGCAAAGGACGCAAACAGGAAACTGTGCGTGCACACGCATTGGCCGATGTACCTGTGTCGTTGCGGGGTCTCTGGAGTGTCGTTGACACCATCGCGGTTGATAGCCACGTGGTGTTTACGATTTGCTGGCTGCGAAGCGAGGGGCGCCTGATGTGACGTTGGGTGATGTTGCGACATGGGGCATGCGCTTGCAGTCATCAACCCAAAACATCGCCGTTGTTGTGCAAATGCACAATGCACACACCCAAGCGCGCCAAGTGCGATCGATGTCCGGGTGCGGAAGGAATGGCAGCGACATGAACGTGTGCTGGGCGAACAGGAGCAGCAAGGCAGTGCGAGTCGTGGCTGCGGTGCACCAACACACACGCTGGAGTTGTCGTGGTGCGCAAGTAAGCCGATCACGACATCATGGAGTGATGTGGCGCTGTTAAGGGGCAGCTGAAGTGCCCGATGTCTATTGTAGAGAAAATAGGGGAGATATCGCTATTTCTCCGACTGGCGCAGCACCGCAAAGATGGCGAGAGGAAAGCGCAGCAGCGGTGGTGGCAGCAAGGGCCACAACAGCAAGAAGCAACAGACAAAGGGCAAGGCAAAGACAAACCAACAGAAGCAGCAGCAGAAGCAGCAGCAGAAGCAGCAGCAGAAGCAGCAGCAGGAGCAGCAGAAGCAGCATCATGGAGATGACGCCAGTCCAAAGCGACGTGCCGCGTCGCAAGACGCAGCCGTGGTGGGCTCTGTGATTGCCGCCAAGATGCCAAGACGAACACGGTCACCGGGTGCAGCATCAGCAGCAACCACCGCCGCAAAGCCGTCAACAACGCCAACAACAACCAGCCTCAAACGTGCATGCACATCGCAATCCACCCGCAGTGCATCAGAGTCGAGCAGCAGCGGGCTGGGGTCCTCGGTGACGACCAACGCCACGACCGTGGACGCGCATGCAGCCTTGTTTGCAGAGGGTGAGACAAAGCACGCAGCGGCACGAGGCCAACAGCACCTGCACACGTTGCGTTCCCAGCAACCCCGTAGAGCACAACAAGCACAGGCAGACAACGGGGCGGACGGTGAGGAGGGCAGGCCCGCTGAGGAGGGCAAGGAGAGCTACATGCAGCATCCAGGACAAGAACAATGCGTTGCCGACAACACAAACCAAGGCTCCTCGGGTGACCGCACTTCGCTGCCGCAGCAGCAGCAGCAGCCAGAATTTTCACATGGTGACCCCGACACGACGCAACGCTCACCCCACGCTTCCAGTGCAGAGCAGTCAGCGGCGGCGGCTTTCACAACACCGGCATCGGCCAGAGCGGACGGCGCCAGACCTGTGGAGGCACGGATGGTGGGGCTGCTCAACCATGGCAACACGTGCTACATGAATTCGGCCATCCAGGCGCTGCTGCACTGCCTTCCCATCCAGGACTTCTTCCTCACTTGCGATGGACACGTACAGCAGTCGCAGCCGCGTGGCGGGGACAGGACGACGCTTGTTCAGCAGTTCCGTCACCTCGTTCATCGCATTGCCTTTGCCAAGGGTGCCTACATTGCTCCATCTGAGTTTGTGCGCCATGTTCGCTCATCCAACCTCCTCTTCCAAGGCTACGGACAACAGGTGCGGCTGTGCATGAGTCCGTGTGTGCCTGCATGTTCCTGCATGTGTGTGTGTATGTGTGTGTGTATGTGTGTGTGATGCAACCAGTGTGCTTGCTGTGCCTGTCTTTGCACGGGTGCACGTGTGTGTGTGTGTGCGAATACTTCTTCGAGTGTGGATGGGTTGCTATTGTTGTCGTCGTCATTGCCTTTGCACATCGCGTAGATTGACACCATCCGTGTGCGTGTGTATGCACCGATGTGTGTGCGTACGTGTCCTCTCTCTCTCTCTGCCTCTCTCTCTCTCTCTGTCTCATTACGACAGGACACGGTTGAGTTCCTTCGGTATGCGTTGGACAAGTTGGATGAGGAGCTCTCCCTGCCCGTTGATGAATCCAGCACACTTGGTAATACCGGTGTTGGTTGTTGTTGGTGGCTGGCTGCTTGGTGACTGTTTGCTGTTTTGACTGGTGCGTTGGTGGATGTGGTGGCTGCGGATGTGGTTGGTGTGGCTGTGCATTGCTCGCAGTTATCATGAGTGGTTGTGAGTGGGCACGACACGCACCATCATCAGCAGCGACCTCTGCTACGTGCGTCTGGTTGAGCTCACGTCGCCCTCGGTTTTCGTGTTGGTCATCAATCAACACACGACTTCTTCGCCTGAATGTATTGTGTGCCTGCAGGCAACACAAAAGCAAAGAAAAAGAGCGTCATTTCGTCAGTCTTCAGTGGCACCGTCGAAAGCAGGGTTGAATGCCTCACATGTCACAAGGTGTGTGTCTGTGTCTGTGTGTGTGTGTGTGTGTTTGAATCGCGGTTGTCTTCCTTTGAGCGTCGTGGAGACGCGTGCGTTGTGGCGCTCCCACCATGGTACTGTTGTAATTCGTCCCGCTCAAGCCAACCCCTTTCAGCACAACAACTCAAATGGCCCAACACACGCACGCACATACACACGCACGCACATACACACGCACACACAACACACAAACAACAAACAAACACAACACATACACACGACAGTCTTCCGTTCGTGAGGAGTCGTTTTATGATCTCGCACTTCAAATTCCACAGAAACCGCAGCCATCATCATCAGCATCACCATCATCATCAACATCATCATCATCATCATCATCATCATCATCATCATCATCATCATCATCATCATCATCATCATCATCATCATCGTCAGCAGCGTTGAGTTTTAACTTGTCTGAATTCGATGCGCTTTTGTTTCCGCCGCTGCGTGCCATCTTCTCATCCCTCTGGCGTGTTGCCACATCGTGGCTCTGGGGTGAGTGCATGTGCGTGTATGCATGTGTGTATCTGTGTGTGTGTGTGTGCGTGTGTGTGTGTATCTGTGTGTTCGCCTGTGTATGCTCCTGTATGTGTGTGTATGCGCGGTGTTGGATTGTCATTGCTCACCTTCGTCACCTCTGACAACGACTGACAGCCGCAACGGAGGAGTTGAGCTCGTGGGCCGCGCTGCAATCAGACACCCTCCACCAGTACGTGCACACACACACACACACACAGACACACACACAACACACACACACACACACACACAACACACACACACACACACACACGACGGTACGAAAGT
>NW_004754909.1:378558-385805 GCF_000188695.1 Salpingoeca rosetta | reverse complement strand
CGTGTGTGTGTGTGTGTGTGTGTGTGTGTGTGTGTGTGTGTGTGTGTGTGTGTGTGTGTGTGTGTGTGTGTGTGTGTGTGTGTGTGTGTGTGTGTGTGTGTGTGTGTGTGTGCACGCTCCTCGGTGTGAGAGTGATCCTGTGAATTTCTCACATACACACTCATGTACGTGCACGCACCAACGTGCTGTCGTCTGCAGGAAACACATCCACATCAAGCGGCAGCCCGAGGTGCTTTGCCTCACAATCAAACGCTTCAAGTACAAATACGGTCGATCCATCAAAATCAACACGTAGGTCGCCGCTGTTGTTCTGCGTGTGTGTGTGTGTGTGCGTGTGTGTGTGTGTGTGTGTGTGTGTGTGTGTGTGTGTGTGTGTGTGTGTGCGTGTGCGCTGAAAACAGCCACTCTCGTGTTTGCCTGCACCCACACTGTCGCTGACACATGTTTCACACGGATGCGTGTGTTGTGTGAACATATGTTGTGTGTACGTGCTTGCAACAGGCGCGTTGAGTTTCCGCGCGTGCTCCGGCTTGATGAGTTCACGCGCGGACGCGACGATGACAGCGGTGAAGGTGATGGGAGCAATCAAGGAGGCAGCAACAACAATGGTCATGGCAGTGAAGGTGAGGGCAGCGGTAAGAGCAGAAGTGGGATGCACGATGAGAATCACAACAATGACGATGATGGCGATGACCAACACCAACGGAAGCATCAGCAGCAGCAGCATCACCAACAGAAGCAGCAGCAGCAGCAGCAGCAGCAGGGGGAAGATAGAACGTGTGACACAACACAGGATGAGCACGGGGAGTCGAGTTGTAACGACGAAGATTCATTCTATGAACTCACAGCTGTCATTCAACACATGGTGAGTGTTTGAGAGAACAATGTGTGTGTGTGTGTCTTGTCTGTGATGTGCGTGTGTGGGTGCATGTCTGTGATGTGTGCGTGCGTGCGTGCGTGCGTGCGTGTGTGTGCATGTCTGTGATGTGATGTGTGCGTGCGTGTGCGCACTTTTGTACACTCAAGCCTGCACCTGCAATGCTGTAGCTGTGTTGCCCCCCCCCTCATCTTCTCTTGCCCCAATCACCAACCCCCTACCCCCTCCTCTTCACATCCGGGCTATGCAGGGAAGCATGGACTATGGACACTACATATGCTATGCACGAGACGTGGACACGGGCGAGTGGCTGAAGTACAATGATGAAATTGTCACACGCGTCGATGAGTCAACCGTCCTCGGCGTTCAGGCTTACGTTCTCTTCTACCGCAGGTCAGTGTGTGTGTGTGTGTGTATGAGTGTGTGTGTGTGTGTGTGTGTGTGTGTGTGTGTGTGTGTGTGTGTGTGTGTGTGTGTGTGTGTGCAGTAGCTTCACACACTGCCTTCTCCCATCACTTTCATTCTCTCCAAATCACCAAATCACCAATCACAATCAACCACCACCACCACCGCCAGGCGCTCACCATGCGAGGAGCAGCGTCGCATCGCGTGTGCATCGCAACTCCTGCAGCCCATCGCATCCGCCATGCACCCGGCCAACACCGCCACCCAATACGCACTTGGTACGTCGCCATTTGTGTGTGCGTGTGTGTGTGTGTGTGTGTGTTCGTTCCTACTTCTCCTTCTCGCGACATATGCTGCTTGTTTGTGCTCAACTTAACTCTCCATTCACTGCCCACGCCTGCCTGCACTCACCACCACCACCACCACCACCAGTGTCCAAATCGTGGTTGTCGCGCCTTATCACCACCATTGACCCTGGCCCCATCACAAACTACGACTTTGCCTGCCACCATGGCGCAATCATCCCCATGAAGGCTGACCCGCACACGCTCGCGTACAAGGTGTGTGTGTGTGTGTCTGTGTGTGTGTGTGTGTGTGTGTCTGTCTGTCTGTGTGTGTGCGTCTGCGTGCCTGTGCGCGTGCGTGAGCAATTGTGCACCTGCACGAGTCCTTGGACATTCTCGCTCATCACACCACCATTCACCACCACCACCACCACCACCACCAGATTCCGCTGCCGCTGTTTCTTCAACTGCAATTCAAATTTGGTGGCGGCCCGCTCGTCACGACTTTCCATATTTGCACAAAGTGCAAGGTGTGTCTGAGTTGTTTGTTATGTTTGTTATGTTGTTATTTTTTTTTTTTTGCAATTGCATGCCACCAGTCCTTTCCTATGTGACTTGTGTGTGTTGCTTGCTTGTTTGTGCGGTACGTTTGCCTAAAGAGGCCATTCTGTTCGAGGTATTCATTTTTTGCCTTCGTGTCTCTCTCCTGCTTCTCCAGTAACGCTTTTCACGCATGCACACGTGTACTTGACACATGTACATACTCACACATGCATGTATGCACATATGCACACATGTACAGCGGCACCTGACGTCGCTGCGTGCACGACGCGTGTCTGAGAGCAGAGCGTTTCTCGCCCTCTCGGCGCCATCACTGCTGGAAACCATTGATCTCACTGCATTCACAGCACCGCAGCAGCAGCAGCAGCAAACACATGGAGAGTCAACGACCGCACCTACTGCTGCTACTACTGATGATGATGTTGATGATGATGGAATGGCTTCGACGATTACAACCAACACGACAGCAACAAAGTCGACAGCGTCTGACGAGCCAGCATCCACAACCTCCGTGTCATCACCACCACCACCATCATCATCACTGCCGCCATCATCATCATCAGCAGCAGCAGCAGCACTTCCGCCGAGAGCAAGGCGACGGCGGTTTGTTGTCTCTGCAATTTGGTTGCGCGAGTGGCGCAAGTGGCTCAAGATGGGTGATTACGACTTTGCACTGCCGCCCACCGAAGTCGACAATAAGGTGCTGTATTTGTGTGTGTATTTGTGCGTGTGTGTGTGTGTGTGTATTTGTGTGTGTATTTTTTTTTTGTGTGTGTGTGTAAGTTATGCTGCTGCTGTGTCTTGAACGTGCCATGGATGAAGGCGTATGCGTCGACCACTACAGCGACAGCAACCACCTTCCATCAGAACATCCCTTTCACACTGCCGGTCGTGCTTGCTGTTACGCGTTGCTTCGCTTTAGTTTCTGCTGGACGAAAACACACAGACTCTCAAACCGTCCATGCGAGAGAAAACGCATTTCGAAGTCGTCACTGAACAGCAGTGGCACTTCTTGCACGGTGCGCGCACGTGTGCGTGTGCGTGTGTGTGTGTGTGCACGCGTGTGTGTGCGTGTGTGTGCGTGTGTACGTGTGTATGTGTGTACGTGTGTATGTATGTGTGTGTTAATGTACGTGCATGTCATATATTCAAGTCATCCGACTGCTGCGTGGATTTTTCCGTGCCATTCGTGCTCACATTCATGTTCTGTTTCCCCATTGCTCATTGCACAGACACATATGGTGGCGGCCCGGAAATTGAATGGAGCCACAACGACGACGACGACGACGATTATGATCATGATGATGTTGATGATGAGCATGCCATCGGAGATGCCAAAGCATTTGGCAGTGGTCACCGTGACGTTCGTGATCCTCGGACAACGAGGAGGAACACAGTTCTATTTGGGTCGCTACGTAACTGAAACACATGACACACACACACACACACACACACACACACACACACACACACACACACACACACACACACACACACACACACACACACACACACACCAAGTGCACGTCACACTGTTACTTCGTCCAGCAACGCTTCCCCGTCTCCACTCCCATCACCATGGCCCCGCAGCGACTGCAACACCAGCACAGTGCCGGGTGGTGGTCGCTGGTGGTGGTGCAGTTGGTCTTCAGCGGATTCGCGTTCCCGCTGCTGTCTGCTCTCCCCTCCACCATTCATCAGCGGTGGTGTTTTCGTTGTTGCAGAACCTGTCGGAATGGAAAAGTCGATGAGTGGCAATGGTATTGTCGCTGTCGTCGCTGTTGCTGCTGAGGACAATGACGATGTTGGTGGCGGTGGTGGCAATGTTTGCTCCGCCGTGGTGGTCCCATCATCAGCATGGCATTCCTCCCCCACATCCTCGGCCTGTTGACGTTGCCGCGGCTGCTGTTGTTGTTGTTGCCGCCGCTGTTGTTGCTGTTGTTGCTGCTCGCTGTTTTGATGGCCACCGCTGCAACGCACCCCACCGCCTCCATTCCCAGTCTTCAGTGCCTGTGTCCGTGCAGGGGAGAGAGCAGAGAACATTGGAAGTGCCGTGAACGTCATCGTGGGTGGCGGTGGTGGGCGGAAGCTTGCGCACGCTTGCCCACGGACAGACAACAGCTCCCCTGGCTGCTCACTGTCACTGTCGCCTCCACTACCATCACCACCGTCACCATCGCCATGACAACGGCTGCCATCATCGTCATCGTTGGTGGCAGCTGCTGCGTTGTGCCGTCGCGGACCGGGATGTGATGACGAAGAAGTGGCTGCAGCAGTCGCAGGAGCAGTAGTAGGAGGAGGGATGGTGGCGGTGGACAACACCTCAGGCGCATCGTCTCTGTCGTTGCTGTTGCTGTCGTCGTCGTCATCATCATCATCATCATCATCATGATGGCCCCGGCCGCCATTCATCCTCACCATAATGGATGTTGATGAGGTTGAGGACGATGATGGTGATGATCTTGATGCCGATGACGGCGGCTGCTCGGCCATGGCGCGCACACCATCACCATGGCTGCTGCTTCGCCGCTGCTGCCACTGCTGCTGCTGTTGCGGTTGTTGCATGGAGTGAATGGACGATAACGAAGATGCATTGAGCAGCATGCGTGTGGAGCCTGCGTCGTCGTCATCTTCGCTGCTCTGGCCGCACGTGTTTCTTGCGTTGAAATCTCCATCGCCACCATCACCGCCCGCCGCAAAGCGTGTTTCAGTCCACGTCTTCGCTGTTGACTTGGGGGCCGTTGCACCCTTTGTCAATGCTGTGAGCTGGGTTGCATTGGATGCCAGCACATCAGGCAGTGGCGCTGGTGTCGGGTCATGCGTTGTTGTGTCATGTAGTGTCGGGTCATGGCGTGTTGACAGCCACTGCCGAATAACATCCCGCAGTCGCTCCTTTGTAAACGGTTTCGAGATGTAGTCGTTCATGCCTGTGTGTGATTGTGTGCATTTGTGTGAGCGTGAGCGTGTGTGCTTGTGTGTGATTGTGTGCGTGTGCATCACAGAATTGTGTGGATGTGTGTGTGTGTGTGTGTGTGGATGTGCGTGCAGAACACTGAACAGGCAAGACCACCACCACCATCACATGCTTACCACAACCAAGACACCAACGCGCACACCTTCTGCGATGCATTTTGCTTGGTCCTCCGGCATACTGTAAGCAGTCATGGCAACAATGGTCGTTGCAGCGAGCCCTTCCTTGGCTTCGTAACTGCGAATCATATTCGTCGCCTGGAAACCATCACAATTCGGCATCTGTGCATGACAACAGGAAGAGGAGGTGTGAAGGGAAATGGGAGGAAGGTGTGGGTTCAGTTGTGGTTTGATTGAGTTGGGGGGAGGCGTGAACAGGTGGTGACGTGGGAGAACAAAAGCAATAGTACGAGGGAAAGAAACACGTGCATTTGAGAGGAGCAGCAACAACGAACGGAAACCCAACAGCCAGTAACAAACGCCTGTGTGTGTATGTTTGTGTGTTTGTGTCTGTGTTTGTGTGTTTGTGTCTGTGTGTGTGTGTGTTTGTGTCTGTGTGTGTGTGTGTGCTTGTGTCTCTGTGTGTGTGTGTGTTTGTGTCTGTGTGTGTGTGTTTGTGTCTGTGTGTGTGTGTGTGTGCGTGTGTCTGTGTGTCTGTACCTGGCAGTCCATGAGGACGAGGTCGTAGTTGTTGTTCTTGAATTGATGGACACCATCAAGACCGTCTGTTGCCAGATCAACGTGAGTGTATCCCGCCCACGCCAGGAAGCGCCTGGCAATCTGCGATCGGTGTGTGTGTGTGTGTGTGTGTGTGTGTGTGTGTGTGTGTGTGTGTGTGTGTGTGTGTGTGGTGATGAGAATGGTGCAAGACAGGCGCTCGTGTCCAGATACAGTGTTGGTGAACATGGTGTCGACTCGCGACTTGCCTTGATGTTGACTTCGTTGTCTTCGACCAAAAGGATGCGCGCTGTGCTGCTCGCCTGTTGTTGTTGCTGCTGCTGTGATTGCGATCGTGAAGGAAGCGGTGCATGCACACACACACACACACACACACACACACACACACACACACACACACACACAGGTGGGAACATAGAACCATCAATTGGGGGGCGTCAATAAGTGTGGGACGAACGCACAAGCGGCTTTCCCACAAACGATGTGACATGGTGTGACGACAAACGATCACAAGCATGCATCACGACATGCAATGAAACGTGCGCAGTGAGTCTCACCTTTGCCGCGTGTTCGTGGTGTGCTGTCACAGGTTGTGGGACACTTCCTGACTTCTGGTGCTCTTGCAGATCTTGTTGTTCGCTTGCGTTTGTTGGTGTCACAGCAACTTTTCGGCGGCGCGAGCGAGACGGAGAAGACGGGCGACTGTGGCGGATGCAGGGCAAGGGGGGGGGAATGAACGAGAGGAGAGTGGGTGAACGAGGGTGAGGGAGTGGGTAAGTTGAAGTGAGAGTGAGGGAGTGGGTGAGGGTGAGTTGAAGTGAGAATACTTGTGACACAACAGAGTGGTGAAAAGGATGTAGCCGTGGATTTGTGGGGCCATGGAATGCGCGGTCGTGCGTGAGCAGCAAGGCATTGGCGAGCCGTGCATGTTGTTGTGCGTTTGGTTGTTCGAGACTCACTGTCGTCGTTGGGAAGCGGAGAATTGCGAGTGAGTGCGATCAATGGCTGCCGTCAGCTGATCCACATCCTGTGATGATGGTAGTGGTGGTGGTGGTGGGGACGAAAAGTGGTGAGGGCGCAGATGGTACAGGTATGGTGCGAGCACAACGAGTTTGCAGCGTCCATACACAAACCAACAGCAGCAGCAGCAGTCCACACAAAACAACATCATCTTTACCTTGACTTCGTCGATACCAAGAAGGGCCTTCCACAAGCTCTCTCGTTTGACGGGCTTGTTGAGCAGCGAAAAGTGCTTGCACTGCCGCAGGAACGTCGCTGTGATGTCGCGCTTGAGCACGCGGCGGTGGTGGTCACTGCACAACAGCACAAACCTGACGCGCATGTGTAATGCACACACACGTTGTCATGTGCCGTGTGTGTATGTGTGTGTGTGTGTGTGTGTGTGTGTGTGTGTGTGTGTGTGTGTGTGTGTGTGTGTGTGTGTGTGTGTGTGTGTGTGTGTGTGTGTGTGT
>NW_004754909.1:370666-378458 GCF_000188695.1 Salpingoeca rosetta | reverse complement strand
ACTGTTAGTCCTGGGAAGACCCACAGCATCGATCAACGCTAGCCGTGATCAATATGCAGATGCCATTGACGGGCGGGATGGAGCCGCGATTGCGTGACTGTCTTGCGAGGTTTGTACGCGTGTGCGCCTGCAAGCGCTCTCTGAACGAGCGCCCAAAGCAGAAGGGAATTGTCCCATCGACGGAGATAGAACGACAGGCCCTGTTGCTGTCACAACATGATGCAAATGGTGAGGTGATGTGCACCCGAGGGGGCAGCTTGTGCGTGTGTGTACGTGTGTGCGCGGGGTACTTGTGTGTGTGTGTGTGTGTGAGTGTACGTGTGCGTGTGTGTGTGCGTGTGCGTGCGTGTGTATGTGTGTGCGTGTGTATGTGTGTGTGTGTGTTGTGTCATGTGTGCGTGCGTGCACATACATGGCTGTGGCCACGCGTGCAAGCCAGCGTACCTGAGCAACGCCGCGATTTGGCGAGCACATGAGCACAAGCTGGTTTGACAGCTGCGACTGCACCGTCTGTTTGGATCAGGCACGTGGTGCAATGGGGTGTGGGACGTGTCAGCAGGTGTGGCGTACAATGGGTGTGATGTGAGTGCCGTATGTTGTCACATTAATACGGAGCTCAGCCCAAACAGCTGATGCGATGAGTTGGAGGGGGGGGGCGACTTGATGATTCAACCCTTGAAACGCAAACACACACACACACACACCTGCACGATGATGCTTGGCAGCGGTACGTGTGCAATGTCCTGGATGAATGAGCGGCTGTCTTCGTACGCCACACGCGCAACTGGCGCCGACATGTCCTGTGTGCAGCGATGGTGATGGTGGTGTTGGTGATCGTGTTGAGGATGGTGATGGTGGTGTTGGTGATCGTGTTGAGATGGTGACGGTGGTGTTGGTGATCGTGTTGAGATGGTGACGGTGGTGTTGGTGATCGTGTTGAGATGGTGACGGTGGTGTTGGTGCTCGTGTTGAGGATGGTGACGGTGGTGTTGGTGATCACGAATCATCAACGAACCATCACGAGCCATCTCACCTCGCCAAAGCCATCGTCGACAGCCACCTTTCTGCTGGCAAGTTGTGGACGCTGGTAGCCTGAAAGGCGGGTGGAGTGCGCACGTATGTTACGCGATGTGTTATGGAGGTTGCGTGCATGTTGTGTTTGAGTGGAAGGACATCAATTGTGTGTGGATGCACAACACAGCGCAACACATGTCCATGCTTGCGCACACATGAAACCCTGCGGCCATCGAACTGTTCTCACAAACCCTCAATCATCATTACCACTCCTTCCTCATCATCATCATCATCATCATCATCATCATCATCATCATCATCATCATCATCATCATCATCATCATCATCAACAACAACAACAACAACAACAACAACAACAACAACAACAACAACAACAACAACAACAACAACAACAACAACAACAACAACAACAACAACAACAACAACAACAACAACAACAACACAACAACAACAACACAACAACAACAACAACAACAACAACAACAGCAACAGCATCGTTTGCTTTCAACGCACTGATTGGGAGGGTGAACCAGAATGTGGATCCGAATCCCTCGCCGTCCGACCACACGCCAATTGTCCCGCCCATGATCGACACGAGCTCCGCAGCAATTGCCAGTCCAAGCCCAGCACCGCCCGTCTAATCGTGGCGGTGGTGGTGTTGAATGTGTGTGGGCCAGGGGTGTGTGAGTGAGGTGATTCGCTCCGTCTTCACACCATTGTTCCTCGCATCTTCACACACACACACTCACACACACTCGCACACACACACACTCACACACACACACTCAATACACACGCACGCACACAAACATAAACACAAGCACACGCACGCACACAAACATAAACACAAGCACAAGCACTAACACAAACACAAGCACAAGCACAAGCATGTGCGCTGCAGGTTCACTCACGGCCTTTGAGATGGACATGTGCCCCTGGAAGAAGCGTTCAAAGAGATTGTACATGGTGGCATCCGTCATGCCTTCGCCCGTATCCGACACCTCAAACAGCAGATGCGGGATGCGTTTGCCTGCGATCAAGGTCGCGGTGGCGGCGGTAGTTGATGGGTGAGTGGAGTAGTCATGAAGCACAGCTCGTGAGCAGCGACGAGCACACACACACACACACACACACACACACACACACACACACACACACACTGCACATATCTTACACGCGCTGCACATGACTCACACACACATACATACATCGCATGCGCACTCTCCGCACATTGTACACGCTCTGCACATTGTACACTCTCTGCACATCGCACACACACATCGCACACACCTTCTGGGGAAGCGTAGTCGTCGTTTGGATGAAGTTCGATGAGAGAGCATGAGAGGACCACGTGCCCCTCCTCCGTAAACTTCATTGCGTTCGTACTTAGATTCGTTAGGACCTGACGCAAGCGTAGTGGGTCTGCCTCGATGGTGTAGTTAAACTCGGGCAGATGCAGTTTGCTCACGCATTCGACGTTTTGCGGATCCCAGCGAAGGGCAAGAAGTTGCGTAATGTCCTCCACCAAGGCGCACACGTCAAACGTTTTGTTCTGCAGGGAGAACGAGGACGTCTGCATCTTCGAAATGAACAAGACGTCGTTTACGAGCGCCTGCAATGTTTCCGAACTCTTGATAAGCTGATTCAAGTCCTCCAAGTCCTGCGGATCCACGTGTTTGTCGCTTTGCCTGCCAATGTGGGGGGGGGGGGTAGGGTGTTGAACAAGAGAGGTAAAGCCATGGGAGGATTGAGACGGAGTGCGTGAGCTTGCGTGTGTGTGTGTGTGTGTGTGTGCGTGCGTGAGTGTGTGTGTGTGGTTGGGGGTATGAAGCACACGAAGCGCGCGACGCGCCGGACGACAGCAGACTGAAACGAAAACAAGGACCGCACCTGTTTTCAAGGAGAAGTCTTCCCATGGAGAGGATAGCGTGGAGGGGCGTTCTGATTTCGTGGCTCATGTTGGCCAGGAAGTTGGCCTTCACCTCCGCATCGTGTCGCGCCAGCTGCAAATTTGTTGTCGTTGTTGGTGGTGTTGGTGGTGGTGTTGGTGTTGTTGGTGGTGTTGTTGGTGGTGTTTGTGGGCGACATATGTTGAGTGAGAACAGCCCACAGAAGTTCAGTCGAAACAAGTCACAAAGAATGCACTCACTCCCTCACTCACACGCACACATACACATACACACATTGCAGGTGTAATCCCAACCCCCTTCCCCAACTCCGGGTCTGACCTGAGCAAAGTGCTCGGCTCTGCGCGTCTTCTCGAGCAGCGAGAGGCCGACGCGCTGCCGACCGCAGTAGAGAATGACGGCAACAATCGCCAGGAACGACAGCACGCCCGCTGACGTGATGATGTGAGGGTGATGTGAGGTGAGGTGAGGTGGTGGTGGCGATGTGTAGTGCTGCGCAACCAAGATAGAACGCACACACAAACACCTGTAGACAAATACACGCACACACACACACACACACACACACACACACACACACACACACACACACACACACACACACACACACACACACACACACACACACACACACACACACCGAACAGCGACCCTGCCCCTCGTTGGACTCACCGACGACGGGGATGATGACGGATCGATTGCATGCGGGACAGACGCTGCGCACCTGAGTGCACACGGTACCGTTGTTCTGGTCCGGTGTTGGCAGCTCGTCAAGCGTGTCGGTGACGGTGATGGACTGTCCACCCGTCGAGAACTTGAGAACGAGCTCAACACCACCCGAGTCGAGGAAAAGGGCGCCGGAATACCACACCAGCGACCGCTCCCCGCTGTCGGCACTGAACGACATCAGACCCGTCGCGCCAACGTAGTCCGCTGTGGAGTGGGAGGGGGTGGATCTTGTTGGGTGAGTTGTATGGTGTGCGTGTGCATGTGTGTATGTGTGGACATGTGTGTGTGTGTCCCACAAAAAGACACCAGGAACGAAGATGATGATACGCACCGCCATCCTCACGACGACGTCGTGCCACTGTTGTTGTTGTTGTTGTTGTTGTTGTTGTTGTTGTTGTTGTTGTTGTTGTTGTTGTTGTTGTTGTTGTTGTTGTTGTTGTTGTTGTGGTGGTGGTGGCAGACGATGACATGTGACGTGTCTCCTCAATTGTCGCCATCGTCGTTGTTGCGAGCGTTGACGAGGATGATGTTGTGGATGTGGCATCCGTTGTTGTTGGCATTGTGAATGTGGTTGAACTGCTGCTGCTGCTGCTGCCAACATATGTTGACGTCGGTGCAAAGCACTCATCCTTCACGTGTGCGTGCGCGTGTTTGTTTGTGTGTGTTTGTACGTACGCGTCTTCGTGTGAGCGCAAACGACTTTGTGCACGTTACACCACTCACGCACTCGCTCACTCACTCACTCTTGCACACACACGCATGTACACACGCACACACACACACACACGCATGTACACACGTTCCACACTTGTGCATGCACACCCCGGGTACAAGTAGCGCACCACGACGGCGTTGTGGATGATCAGATGCATGAGATCAACGGTGAAGAGCGCGAGTGGCGATATGAACCCGTCCCGACCAGACAGCTCCCGCAGGCGCTGCCGCGTGCGTGTGTGTGTGTGTGTGTGTGTGTGTGTGTGTGTGTGTGTGTGTGTGTGTGTGTGTGTGTGTGTGTGTGTGTGTGTGTGTGTGTGTGTGTGTGTGTGTGCGTGTGTGTGTGTGTGTGTGTGTATGTGTGTATGTGTGTATGTGTTTACAGCAAACCTACGACAGACTATGGAAGACACGCACGCTGACATGCACTCACGCACGCACACACGCACGCACGGGCACGCGCGCGGTACCTTGGACGTGCGTTGGATGCGTGTTTGAAGCTTTGGAGAGACCGATTGGCGCACACTCTCCAGACTTGGAGGATTGAGGGGCACGGCGTAAAATGTGCCCGTTTCGGCCAACCGGACCGGGATGCCGTCCATCTGCTCCAATAACAGCTCCTCCTCACGCGCACCAGGGAAGGGATATGCACGCTCTACATGGTCAGTCGTGTGTATGTATGGTGGTTTGGGGAGCGGGGTGAGGCAGACGATTGAGAACAACCAAACACACACACACACACACATACACAACCACCATCACTGCAACAATCACAAACACACGCACACACGGCCACTGCGATAACATGTGCGTACGCGAGCGAGTGGCGGGCGGCTGCGGGAATGTGATGTTGTGCCAGAGATAAAACAAATCGCCAATG
Source organism: Salpingoeca rosetta (assembly GCF_000188695.1). Taxonomy (NCBI): domain Eukaryota; class Choanoflagellata; order Craspedida; family Salpingoecidae; genus Salpingoeca; species Salpingoeca rosetta. Next base: position 373,193 of record NW_004754909.1, on the reverse strand, counting down.
GCACTGAGCGAGGGCGATGGAACAGGATAAGACACCGACGGAAACACCTGCAGATGTGCGGCAGTGGCAACGTGGTGGGGACGGCAGTGAGAAATTCACACACAAGACACAAAACACACACTACACACACACACGCACACACACGCACACACACACGCACGCGCATGCACGCACGTACGCACACGCACACGCACACACACGCACGCACGCCGAGCACCGAGCACCGAACACGGAACGCCGAACACCGAGTCAGTGTCGTACTGTAAAGAGGTCTGGGAGGAAGTCGTCAGTGAGCTTGAGATTGGCCATGTACGCAGCAGCATCGCCAATCCAGAAGATGCGCGCACGCCCAAAGTCGATGGACGCAGCAATGCGCAGCGCTGTGCGTGTGTGTGTGTGTGTGTGTGTGTTTTGTGCGTGTGTGCGTGTGTGCGTGTGTGCGTGCGTGTGTGTGTGTGTGTGTGTGTGTGTGTGTGTGTGTGTGTGTGTGTGTGTGTGTGTGTGTGTGTGTGTGTGTGTGCAATGGTGATGATGCATGAGAGTGATGATGTGAGGTGGAGGTTGTCAGCATCGCATCACACACATGCACGCACACGTATACATACACGTGCACACACCTCTAGTGGCTTGCGGTGCAGAGAGCAGAAAGACAAACACGCTTCCTTCTGCGTCGCGAGCGTAGCTAACGAGGAGAAGCAGAAAGAGGAGGAGAATGCGATGGTGTAAGCTGATCACCTTGGTCGTGTATGGCAACACATGGGATGACACAAAACAAAGCGGGCAAGTCGACGAACTTTTCAACACACACACACACACACCACACCACACCACACCACAAAGAAACGCGGGCACACGTACGTGTACACGGAACAAGACTCACTCGCGAAGGGTGTTGCGGATTTGGGCATCGGAGACGTCGGCCGTCACCGTGTGCGTGATGTTAAACGCGCGCTCGGCGGCAACGACTCGCAGCAGCTCCTCCCTCAGAAACATGAGGTCTGTCTCCGTGACCAGCACAATGCGCGTAAACTCAAAGTGCCCCATTACGGAGGACAGGAGCGAGGCGGATTGGGGCAGCGTCGGCAGGACAAAATGCGCCTGCGAGTGGAAGCGCGGGCCCAGACTCCACACGTTGTCGTCCACAACATACAGCGACGAGGGCGATGACACGTTGTAGCGGTCAATGGCATCCAGCAGCGGGTATGACTCCGGCATGCGCGATGGCGATGATGATGCGAACACAACCACGTCGTCTGCCCACTCCACATCCTCGGCTGTCGGCACGCCAGCGCGCACGCGCGTGTCAATGAACGGGACGAGGGAGCAAGGGCGCGGCGCCCTCTCCGGCAACATGGCTGTCAGCTCAAGCATCAATTCGGCTTGCTCCAGCTGGGGGCCAAGTCCACTGCCAATGCCATTCTCCTCCTCCTCTTCTTCCTCGTCATCATTCTCATCGTCCTCCTCCTCATTATCATCGTCATCATCGTCATCAGGCCCCTGTTCCGCCTCTTGTTGCTGGTCTGTCGCCTCTTGTGATTGCGCCGAATCCCCATGGCGAGACCCGGTTGCTTCCTGCGTGTTTTGTGACACGTACTGTTCTGCTGGTGTTGGTGGCGCTGGCACGACAATCAGCACGTTGCGCGTCACAGCGGGTGCGCTGGTTGTCGGCGGCATCACGGTGGAGGGGCCCACGCCATCATCACCAGGAACACAGACTAGGTCTCCTTCCACCTGTGTCGTCACATTCAAGCGGTGCTCAAACACAATCGCCCTTCCATCCTGCGCATCAGGGGGCGCCGCTGTACTGCTACTATTGCTGTAGCTGCCCGTGGCGGTGGGAGCTGTTGTTGGCGCCGCTGCTGTGTGCAACGCCGGTGTGGCAGTGGTGGCGGTCGCGTTCCTTGTCTGGGCGGGACCAGAGCCATCATCCAGAGTGCAGGTGAGGAGGAGGGACGTGGTGTTGACGCTGCACTCCAGGCCCGGCGTGCTACGCAGCAGATCCCCGTATCCGTCGCACACAACAGAAACGACGTTTGTGTTCGTGAGGTGATCCCAGCCGCTACCGGTGCCGCCTGTGCTGTCTCCGGTCCACGGGTTGGCGGTGGTCGACGACGCATGCGATGTATCATTACCGCTCGTTCCCGCGGGCACACGTGACGATGGTACCGACGATGTGCCATGCGCAGCCGTCGTGGTGGTGGTGGTGGTGGAGGAGGCTGCTGATGGTGGCGGCGAGGATGGCGGCAATGTGGTGACCGACATCACCGTCGCGGCACAGCGTGTGTAGTTTGCTATCGCCAACACCTGAAAGCGCTGCATCGTGCCAGGGTCCGAGGCCGTGGTGGAGAACGTGGACGACATGTTTGCGGCTGCTGGTGTTGTTTGCGCAGTCTGGGTTGCTGTTGCTGTTGTTGCCGTCGCGTTTGGCAAAGGAAGTGGCACTTGGATGAAGAATGGGAGAGGGCAGGATACATTGTACATTTGCGTCACATTGCGTTCAGGCGGCATGCTTGTTGTCGGCACGGTT
>NW_004754909.1:353166-368166 GCF_000188695.1 Salpingoeca rosetta | reverse complement strand
TTGCAAATTGGCCTGACGCAACGAGCATCAACGGAAGTACATGGCAGTCGTGAGGCGAGAGAACAGCTATCAAGCATGTGGTCATATGTGGTCGTTCACGCACGTTGGCGGCACGCACGCAACTCGTTCAAGACTCGCACCGACAGTGAAGCGAAACACACGCGCATATTGCCATACACACACACGTATCACACAGATGCACACCTATGCAAACACACACACACACATACACACACACACACACACACACACACACACACACACACACACACACACACACACGCACGCACACACACACGCAAACGCACACACACAAACAGCGACGGGTGCGCACCGAGATGAAAGCCATGATCGCCCGTGAAGAAGAACCATGTGTTGCTGAGCTGATTCGTTGCAGCTGCAGAGTGTGGCATGAGAACATGGCAGTGGTGGTGTGAGAACAGCACAGGGAGACGAGCAACAAGGCAAGGGAGGCGGCGATACACACCTTACACACACACACATAATGTTCGCAAATAAAGCCACGTCTTCATGACATCGCCACCACCACCACCGCCACTTTCGCCGCGATTGAGCTGGAAGCGGACCGAGTGTGTCGAAGATGTCGCCCACGAGATCGTCCACGGAGCGCAGCGTTTCTGGTGCACGCAACACACCACAACACACCACACGTGCGTAAGGAGAAAGGATGTGAATGCGTGTATGTGTGTGTGTTTGTGCGTTGAAGAAGGCGCCAGCTTGCGTTCGTTTGGCGAGGGCGCGACGTCAAACCGCACAAGCAACACGCACAACAAGGAGAGCACAGGAGAGACCGCAGGCAAACCCCCGACACACAACACACACACACACCACACACCCTCTCTCTCTCTCTCTCTCTCTCTCTCTCTCTCTCTCTCTCTCTCTCTCTCTCTCTCTCTCTCTCTCTCTCGCTCTCTCTCTCTCTCTCTCTCTCTCTCTGCATCGCACCAAGGCGTTTGCGGTAAATTTCGTCGCTCTGCCTGATTTGCTCGTCTGTCATTGGTGAGAGGTCGCGAACAGGGCGGTGGCGGTCAGCGTACACCTGAGAATGCAAGCGAGGGGGGGGGGCAAGGGGTTAACATACACGTGCGTACTTGTGGTGTGGTGATGGGATGGGATGAGATGGGATGTGTTTGATCATGTATAATGGCTCAAGGCGTGGCAGTTATGGCCGTGTCTCAATACATTCTGAACAAACGTGCACGTGTTCATGTCCACGACATGAAGTATTCATTCAAGCACACCGCACATCATCCACACGTATCACACGCACGCACACCAATATCACACACACACACACACACACACACACACACACGCACACACATGCACATGCACAAACGCACCTTGTTGTAGTTTGGCGTGCGCGGGGCCTTGATGCCCGTGACGGTGTTCTCGTACTGTGGCGCCGGCGTGAACGACGCGTGTGCAGAGGGTGTGCCAAGCCTGGTGGCACGATCACGGGCAGGGGCAGCAGCGGGGATAAACGAACAGCAGCAGTGATCAAACATATGGGCAAGGTAGTGAGACGAGGGATGAAGAGAAAAGCACAATGGCAGCCCCGTGTGTGTGTGTGTGTGTGTGTGTCAATGTATCTGTCTCACCCTATCTCTGTCTCAACACGTATCTCTCTCACTGTGTCACACACACACACACACACACACACACACACACACACACACACACACACACACACACACACACACACAGTCTCACGCACACATTGTGTAAACAAGCGAGCAGACCAGAGGAAGAAGGGCTCGTCGGCGGCTGCGCTTTCGTTGATGAATCGGACGGCGCGGCGCGCAAGAACATCGGTCAGATAATCCGTGCTGTGTGCAAATCAGCATGCGCGTGTGTGTGTGATTGTATGTGTGTGCGCGCGTGAGTGGTATGTGTGTATGTGTGAGTGGTATGTGTGTATGTGTGTGTGTGTGCGTGTGAGTGGTATGTGTGTGTGTGTGCGTGTGCGTATGTGAGCGTGTGTGTGTGCGTGTGCGTATGTGCGTGCGTGCGTGTGAGTGCGTATGTGTGTGCGTGTGAGTGCGTATGTGTGTGTATGAGTGTACATGATGCGCACGTGTGCACGAACATGTGTATGTCGTCAACAGCAGTTGTGAGGTGAGAGTCTGTTGGGCAGTAAAGTAGTGTGACCTTGCACAAGTCGATACGTCGACCACAAAGACCACCACCACCACCACCAGCAGCAGTATTGTCATCGCATAGAATGCCCCTTGTCCCGCCTCCGCTTCGTCTAAGCAAGGCCAGCACCGTTCCTGTCGTGCACGCACTCACTCGTATTTGTCGCCAAACTTGACTGTCTTGTCGTTGTCCTTGATGGTGTAGTTGTAGTACCTGAGACGAGCAACGAATTTAGCGTGAAGGGAGAAGCTGTGCCACGCGCCTTTTGTGTCCATCTTACCCACAACCACAATGGCAGCTGTCGTTCTCCCTCACACATACAAACACAGACACACACACACACACACATCTGCCAAAGCTCCCTTAATCATCGCCACCGCCCCGCTCCCCCCCCCCCCACACACACACACACATCAATCCTTGCAGGCGCCAAGTCAACACGCCTTACCGGCTGTTGCCGTAGAGGCCAAACCACTCGGTCCAGCCTGGAGGGTTGGAGGGTCCGTAGTACAGGTTGAGGTACTTTCCACCGTACAGCGAGCGGTAGCCAGCCTTGTTCATGTGCACGGCCAGCGCGTCCTTCTCTGTTTCCTGGATCCACTTCTCTCCGTAGCAGTTGCCGGCAACGGAGTTGTTCACGGCGCCGTGATTGTGGATGTACCGGCCTGACAGCAACGAGCTGCGCGAAGGGCAACACACTGCAACAGCGAACGTGTGAATGTGGAAGCATGTGCGGGAGGATGTGTGTGGAAGAGGATGTGTGTAAGGATGTGCGTGAAAGTGGGTGAGGATGTGGCTGTGTAGAGACCAATCAATCTCAACTAACAACAACCGTGCCATCGCAAAATCATCATGCAAGATTCCCACAAACGCACAAGCGCACACACCGCACACACACACACACGCACAAGTGCGCACACACACACACACACACACACACCTGGCGAGTTGGCGAGGCCAAAGGCAAAAGTGATGCCCTGCTCGATCACGTGGTGTTTGAGCTTGGGCATAAACATGGTGGAGTTAAGCAGTGCATCTTGATCGTCCTGTCACGGTGCACGATGTTGCGGGTGTCAATGACGACAGCGCTAAGACAAAGAAACGCAGAGTGGCGCCTGCTCTCACACACATTCGCCCATGCACACCGCTGGCCTTTGTCTTGCCGCAATTGCTTTCCCCATCTCTGAGTGCTGGGAGCAGTGTAAGATTTCAGCGAGTTTTCCCCAATAAAACAGCCACACAACACGCACACACATACATACACACACAACGACACACACAACGACACACACAACGACACACACACACACACAACACGACATACACACACACACACCGTGAGCACGATGATGATGTTTGGTCGCTGAGCATTGCTTGTTTCTGTCGCCCCATCAGCAGCTGAAGCAGCAGCACTGCATGTGCACAGCACCACCGCCGCGAGCACACACAACAACAGCAGTCCACTGCCACAGTCATCGTTTGTTGTTCCGCCCTATACCATTAAATCGGGGAGCACTATTACAGGGCTGCTGGCGGAGTCTATAGACTTCGCGCAGATTTGGTAATGTGTCGCTGGATACGAATCCGAACAGCTCAAGCTCCTGGGGGATAGTTAAACTCTAAAGGGACTTGGAAACGCCTCCGGTAGCGCGGCCCCGAGAGCGGCGTGTTCGGCTCCCTATAATGAGCCAGTATGGGTCACTTATCCCCGTTCACAGCTCAGACAGACGCCAACGCAGCCCGGACTCAAAAGGCAGATACATCGATTGCGGAAGGCGATGCGCTCCCGGAAGGCGCGATACACTTCCAGAACCTCGGCCTCGTAGCCCGTGGATCGGCTAGATGAAAGTGTATGGAGGTAGGACATTCGGAATTCCACGTGCCGTACCTATACAGGCAACGCGCGTGAGCCTCACCAAGTTGCGTCCTGTGAGTGCACGGTAGTAATAATCAGAATGGACATCAGCTCTCTCTCGCTCCCTTACACACACACTCTCTCTCTTACACACACACACACACACACAAATGCGCTTCACTTAATTCAAGTCCATTAGCATGCTTGGCAACGTGCGAAACCATCACAAGGGCTCGCGACGTTTGGAAAAGTCGCCAGGAACGCGGCAGAACGGGCAGAACCTGCACAAGTTGGGCCGTGTTGAAAACAAGACGGGGCGTGTGAGTGGGACCAGCATCCAATACGCTGCCCCAACGACACATGGGCACAAGCGTATGTACCATTTCCAGCAACACATGCATACATACCTACCTACACACACGCATGCACGCGCGCGCACACACACACACGCACGCACACATGCACACACACACACACACACACACACACACACACACACACACACACACAAAACAAAACAAAACAAAACGCACCATTTGCCCTTTGGGCGCTCGGTGAGATCCACGCAGGCAAAGTGGAACCACTCCAGTGGGCACTTCTGCAGACGACGAGACGGAGCAACAAACAACGCGACGTGAGAACGACAGCGGACATGAGAACACCAACAGCCCACAACTTCGCACGAGAAAATCAGAAAGGGGTCATGACACACACACACACACACACACACATGCGCGCGTGCATGGAAGGAGCAGCACATACGTCGTTTGAGTCGCAAGCAATCATCTCGCCGTATGAGACCTGGGAAGAAAAGGAGATGGGGTGTGAATCGAAACGCCAAGGGAACACCGCACGGCCTCTGGAGGACATACACACATAAACATGCACACAAACACACATAAACACACACATACACACACATAAACATGCACACACACATGCGCACGCATCCAACACACACATAAACATGCACACATGCACAGCAGTTGTACTTGGTTGCAGATGCAGTAAGTCGGTTCGTTAGGATCGACAGGAAGGTCCTCCCTGTGGTGTGCGCAACACATGAGCAAGAAAAGGAAGTGCAGGTTCAACAGAGTGAGTGACAACAGCACTCTTCGCCCTGTCCCACGACACAGTGGACACATGTACACCATTACACAATGCATATGCACGCTAATACACACACACACACACAATCACGGTGCAGAGAACGTACTGTCCAGCAGGTTCCTGCACATGAAAGACGGGTGTACCCTCTGACGTTGCAGCAGCAAGACAGTTGACCCAAAGCAGAATGGTGAGGGCTGTCAAGGATGATCGACAACGCAGATCGACAGACAATACACAAGCACGAGTGCTGTGATACACGGTACATACGCTCGCGCGCGCACGTGTACATACACATGTACGCTTACGCTGCCTTGCTTCCGCCTCAAAGGCGCTCAAATCACTGTCGACCTCCTGGATGTGCTTCTCCACCTGCACACACACACACACAATGATACCCGCATATAATCATGTTATGGGCATGTCAACCCGCAGGAACATCTACACGCGCAAATACACACAAACAAACAAACAAACAAACAAACAAACAAACAAACAAACAAACAAACAAACAAACACACACACAAACAAACAAACAAACAAACAAACAAACAAACAAACAAACAAACAAACAAACAAACAAACAAACAAACACTCACACGCACACATACTGAAACGTTCGTTGTGTTCTCACCGCCTCGTAGGACTGTGCTGCAATGTGTAGTTTCTCGACACTCGTCTGCTTCAAGGCTGCAAACCGATCCTGAAGCACCGCAAACAAATGTGCACATATCCATGAGCAACGTTTCTCATCCCTCGACCAATAGAGGAGGCGCATGCGTGCGTTACTGGCCATATGTGGCCACCCCAACACCATCAACATCGCACACACAACACACCCATCACACAACACACACACACATACACCCATCACACACACACACACGCACATACACAAAACATACCCTGAAATCCCTGAGCTTGGTTTCTCTCTCCTGAACAGACAGGGAGGCGATGTTCTCCTTGAAGTGCGCGCAGTCGCGCTCCAGCTCTGCCTTGGCCTGCGCCATCTTCTCGTCAAGCTCTCGGATCATGCGGAACGACCGCTGCAGCTCTGCCGGCAGAGCCTTCATGCTGTCCAGCAGCTGATCCAGGTACATTGTGGTCATCATCTTGTCCTAGCACATGCAAATGGCCAAGGGCAACAGCGAGCAGTGGTCAAATAGCAGCAGCAACAGCAGTCACGAAGCGACAACAACACTGGTGCGTGTGCGGCCTGCCTTGTGTCACCTAGTAGGGAGTTGCTTTGTCGACAAGAAAAAACAAGGCAGTCATCCCTTCTCCTCTCAGCACACACAAGAGCAAGCGCACACAAGAGCAAGCACACACACACACACACACACACACACACACACACACACACACACACACACACACACACACACACACACACACACACACACACACACACACACACACACACACACACACACACACACACGTTGTGTTGTTCTTGTGAAGCAGGGCGCCAAGCAAAGTCGGGAAGAATAATGAAAATCTTCTAACAATTATCTCACCTACACCCCAACTCTTTCAAACAGCAGGCAAGCAAGAGTTTGACACGCATCATTCGCGTAGACGATGATACACCACGTTGGGCTGCTTACGCGTCAACGTTCAACGATGCGCCTTGAAAAGTGACGTGAGCACCTCAGAGCAAGTGGGCGAGTTGTGGGCGCCCCCACATAGATCCAAAAAGCACAAGCGAGCAAGCGAGCAAGCTCTTAAGCTGCCAACACCAATCCCCCTGTGATGTCCTCGTGCGGGCAGGTGACCTGCCCGCACGTTTAGATGTTTGTGTCACCATGCAACCAAAGTCCACTCGAGCACCTACGCTTGCGTCAAGGTCGCAGTTCACACTCGTTCACAAACACGAACACACACACACTCCCAGAAAGAGCAACTCACGTATCTCGCTCAGGCTCGCGACCTGAGTGTGCGCGAGCGAAGGATGAAGTCATTTTCCCACTCGTCACGACGAACACAACTCTCAGCCTCGCGACTTGAGCTACACCTGCCTCTTCTTTGTAACGATCGTGAAGCCCCGGGTCGTCGTCCCAATTACCCCTTGCCCCTCTCCTTCCCCTCAACAGCAGGCCCAACATACGAGCAACCCCCACTCTCTTCACCCACAAGTGGACGCCGCCGCCTCTCGTGTTCCTCCTCCTCCTCCTCCTCCTCCTCCTCCTCCTCCTCCTCCTCCTCCTCCTCCTCCTCCTCCCCCTTCGCAACAGCAACAGTGCATGTATGAACATACACCATGGCACGACGACCATCCGCATTCATGTTTGTTGACGCGGCAAACGAGGAGCAGCTCTTCACCATCGCCGCAGATCTGGCGCGGGCCTTTCGCGCCTTGCGCGTGCAAGTCCCACCAAATGCCGTCTACAAGATGGCAGAGCTGGTGGTTGTGTCGACGAGCGGCGCGCATCGCACCTTTCACACCATGCAGCACCTGCTTGACGGTCTGCCAGAGGACGTTGAGAAGCGCCCACTCTCTTTCATCGCCGCCATCTTTCAAGACATTGTCCAGCTGAGGGCCGAGGGCGGCATTCCACCGTACCTGCTGCCGTTTCTGCACCGAGCACAAGCGTTCCCGCTGCCTCGCCAGTCTGACGTCGACAAGGACATGAGGCGATCGCGGAGCGCCACACCCGTGTACGGCCGGCCTGTCACGGAGCGCGGCTCGCTGTCTGCGCGCGGGTGCAACGGTGGCACGACCTTGCTCACCAGGCAACACAGGTCGTCCTCTGATGTGTCGTTCGATGTCGTCGTGCAGCGGCTCGTCAGCAGACCGCAGCTTCTCCCACACCAAGGGCGCCTACAGCACAGACGAAACGCCCTCAGCAGCCCCGAGCACGTCCTCCTCATGGCTGGTGTCGACATGCGCCTTGACCGACAGGCAGAGTGGGCGCCTCTAATCAAGCGCCCACACACGCCCCCGCCCCAACAACAGTCCCGCAAGCACGCACGCGACAGGGGACCAGGTGTGGCAGGTACCTCATCGCCCGCCAGGAGGGACAGCGGCTCCGCCACAGCTCTCACCGGCGGGAACAGCAGTGCCACCAGCACATGCACCGCGAGCAGCGGGTGGTTCAGCAACGGCAGCGGCGACGCATTCGCGCGCGGGCAGCACGTGGCCGGACCACGCGAGCCCAGCACCAGCACCACCACTACCATCATCGACTCTCGCAGAAGCTCCCTGGAAACGAGCGCGGGCCGGTTGCCGGTTGTTAGCACGCTTGTGCGCGCTCTATCGTGGTGGAGCAATGGCATCCGCCTGGACCACGATGACGACAGCGGCAATGACGGTGATCACGCCACCGCCAGTGACGAGCCCCGTCAGCACACGAAGGCACCAATGGCCTCCTGGCCCTCTGTGTCCTCCACGCGCGCGCGTCGTGCCGTGGCCCAGCGGATCTGCTACACGGTCTTCGGGCGCGAGGTGGGCGACACGCTTGCGTTTGACACCTCCGCGCCTGGCTTGAGCGAGTTTCTCAGCTGCGTCGTGGCCATGGACGTGCTTGCGCCCTGGCTCAACGAAGCACAGCTCCTGCACGTGTGCGCGTGCATCCAGGCCTCCATTCCCTTCCAGCGACCAGAGGCCAAGATGCGCCTGCTGGACAACTGCACGCGCGTGCTGGCAGACGAGCTGCCCCACTTTGAGGGCATTCCACGCACATTCCTCGCTCAGCACGCCAGTCAGGTTGTGCGCAGCGCGTGCCGTATGGCTGAACGAGGCGTTGCCCATTACACTGCAAAGGACACGCGTGTCTTTCTTGCTGCCGTGTGGAGGGCGCTGCCGGAGCAGCACGCCGCCCTGCGCTACCCCGAATCGTACACGCTCGACGACTGGGTGGCGGCGTTGGCGGCGCTGGTGCGCGGGTTTGAGCTCTTGACCGACGAGCCCCTTCGCATCCTCCCCCACTTCCCCAGCACTCGCTCGCCACACCATCGGCTGCGGACACCTGCACGTGCACCACCAGCAGCAACACTGACGTCCACGCCGCCAACAACACCACCAGTGCCGACAGCCGCGGTTGGAACGGGTGGTGCAACTACAGCAGCAGTCGCAGCTTCCGTTTCAACAACGAGACCTAGCAGACCTGGTTCCAAGGCGAATGCTACGAATGCTACTCCGAACATCACTGGCAACGACAGGGGCGGAAGAAAAGGCAGCAAGAAGGGCACAAGCGCATGTGCGCACGCCACAGCACGACGAGCAACAGCATCACCTGCTCATCGTCATGCCAGCGGTGACGGTGATGACAGTGACGGTGGCGGCGATGCAGATGAGAGCTTGCGTGAGTCGCTGCTACGCGCCAACACCAACCTTGAGCGAGGCAGGGCGTATGTGGCGGCACGGCTGGTGACGGCGTGTGTCATGCACGCCGTGTTGTGCGACGCAGGCTTTGTTCTCGACGAAACGCCCGTGCGCGTGATTCTCCCAGGCGGGCTTGGCGGCCACCTCCCACAGCCCGACACAGCGACCGGTGGCGATGGGGATGGTGGCGATTGCAGTGGTGGTATTGGGAGAAGCGACAGAGCAGCGCCAGCAACCTCGCATTCCCGAGCCAGCAGCCACAACAGCACCCGCTATCATCGCGGTGTGTCGTGTGGCACGCGAACGCCCGTCAACAGATTGAGTGACGCAGAGGAGGAGCACGTGCGCGCCAGAACGGGCCACGGCGGCGGCGTTGAGAGAGGGGATGCGCATGGAAGTGGCGAGGAGGTGTGGTGTGCAGATGACACGTGGGAGACGAACGACTGTGTGGTGCGGCTGCTGCAATATGGGTTTGAGGACAGCTGCCTTGACGGGCGTGACAAGACGGCGTGCGAGGCGTCACTCTGCCTGTTCCGCATGATGGTTGGTGGTGGTGGCGCCCGTGGTGGCCACCCCTCATCGTTTGAGCGCTGCGTGCAACTCAGTCTCTCGTACGCGCGGAAGCGACTGGATGCACAGCTGTACCTGCGCTGTCTGCCGCTATCTGTTGTCACCTTTGTGGGCACCCGCATCCTGCACAGGGCCCTCACAGACGGAAACATGTGGATGTACTGATTGTGCTGAAGAGAGACTGTGTGTGAGTGTGTGAGTGAATGAGACGCATAGAGAGAGAATGTGTGTGTGTGCGTGTGTGTGTGTGTGCGTGTGTGTGTGTGTGTGTGTGTGTGTGTGTGTGTGTGTGTGTGTGTGTGTGTGTGTGTGTGTGTGTGTGTGTGTGTGTGCGAGCGCGAGCGATGCAACAAAGGGCTTGCGTCGCATGGCATGGCTGCACGGGGCCCATGCATTCATGAGTAAGAGAGGTTCAATTTAGACTGTCAAAGACCAGATAAACGATTGCGTGTCAGCATGGAGGAAAGCAGGAAGGAAACAGAGAGAATGGAAGGGAGAGAGGCAAGCGAATGGAGAGAGAACAGGAATTCGGAAGAGGGGCAAGGGGAAGGGAAGATGGGGCCACGTACAACATCGGTGAGAAGAGAAACACAACTCGAACTCGATCAGCACATGGCAAGAAAACAAGTTGGTGGGAGGCTAGGGGCGATAATGGCGTGAAGCGCCGTGAATGATGGCATGTTGCCTGACTAAAGAGAGAGGCAACAACACCACCTGTTGATGAACAAGAGAGAGGGGTTGTTTGTTAACGAATGGGTCAGCAGCACAACGCAACAACAACGGCAGTGAAAGCGGAAGAGAAGCAAGCCTGGAAAAAACGGAACAGCGTGAACAAATCGTGTACCAGCGCGCCTCACGCACTCACACACAGTGAAAGAAGCAGCAATAGGAGCCACAGCCCGCAGCAAGCAGCAACCGCTACGTTTGCTGCCGCTGTTGTTGGCTCTGGGCGTGTGGCTGATTGAAGTGTGCAGTGAGCGAGACGACAACGGGTCTGTGATCGCTCAAGTCAAAGTCCTCTGGCCATGCCTAATGGGTGGCAGGGCAGAAGAGGGATGGAGGTGTCGGTATCGGTGGGTGAGGACGGTATCTTCAGTGTTGACAGGAAGAGGGGCAGAAGGACAGAGAGACACGGACGAGAAGCAGACGAGAGGCAGACGCACACACACACACACACACACACACACCTGGTCTGGGTAGAGCTGGGGCAGGGCATACGCTGCATCGCTGGTAAACGCGCCGTCATCGCTGCGCATAAACACAAAGTCAACACCAACATCCTCGCCTTGGACGTGTATGTGAATGCGTGTGTGCATGTGTGTGTGTGAATGCGTGTGTGTGTGTGTGTGTGTTGAGCAAGGAGAAATATTGTGAGTGTTGCGTTCGACATGCATGTGCGTGTGCAAACACGAGGTAGCACGCAGGCACAGGGGGCACGATCACGACCACTCCCACTCCAACTCTTGGAGCAGAAGCACCTTTGTGTGTTCTGTGTGTGACGGAGAGCTCGCGATCGTGGACGGCGTGGAAGAGCGATTCGTATCCGCAGCTGTGCGCGAGAGAGAATTTGAGGGGGTGCAGGTGTGAGCATACATCAAGCAGTGTACAGGCCGAGAGGAAGAGAGGCGGAGAGGGACCGAGGGAGAGAGGGAGAAAACACACACACACACACAGAGGCAGACACACAGACACACAGACACACAGACACACAGACACACACAGACAGAAAGAGAGACACACATACAGACAGGCACACACACACACACACACACACACACCACAGACACAGACACAGACATACAGACACAGACACACACCACAGTCACAGTCACATACAGACAGACATACATACATACAGACAGACAGACAGACAGACAGACAGACAGACAGACACGCAAACCCACACCTGATGAGGTGGGCGCAGGAGCGGGAGTTGACGTTGCCGTTGAAGTCGCCCGTCAAGACACTCGTGCCGACGCCTTGCTCCCGCGCAAAGTCTTGCACGCTCGTCGCCAGCACGCGGGCCTGCTGCAGCCGCGCCTCGTGCTCCTGCTGCGTGTGCGGGAAGGAGAAGTGCGTGTTGGCCAAGATGAGGTCGACGCTGCCGTCGCCGGCGGGGCACGGCTGGTGCGGGACGGCGGCGATGTCGGCATCATTGGTGTTGTCGAGCGCCTCGGCATGGGTACCGCGGATCAGGTACGGGGCAATGGGCGTTGGCGTGGACCCGCGCACGCGGAGGTGTAGCAGGAGCGCCACGCGCATGCCGCTGTCATCAAAGTGGAGCCGGCGCGTGCCCACCACCTGGATGTGGTTGCGCACGAACACGACCACGCCGTCGTCGCGCCCCTTGGGTCGCTGCAAGCAGTGCACGTGGTACCCGGAGCCGAGCGCCGCCATGTACATGGACTGCACGTCGTGGTGGAACCAGAACTCTTGCAGGGCAATGACGTCCAAGTCGCGCTGTTCCCGCAGCATGCGCAGGATGGCTGCGTTTCTGGGGCGGTACAGCGAGGGAAAGTCGCTCTCGCGCAGCTGCGTGGAAGGCAGGCGCTTGTAGCACGGCGCAAGCACGTTGAACGTGGCTATGCGCAGCTCACACGACGTTGCCGGCCCTTTACTTGCATGAGCACGCGCACCAGCATCGCCAGCACGTATTCTTTGTGCCTGTTGCAACGTGTCGGTGCCGGCGTGGTGCGAAGAGCCGCCGTCGCCTGGCTGTTGTGGCTGCTGCTCGTGCTGTTGCAGCGTGGTTCCTCGGGATGGGTGAAGGGCGCGGGCACCGAGCAGGGAGGCACCAGCTCGCTGGGACAGCCGGCCAAACCGTGTCGGCAGCTGGTGTCCGCATCGACTCCACGTCGCAGCAGCCAACAGCACCACCATGTGTGCAGGCGGAGGTGATTGACGACCTGAAGAGGGCGAGCAAGCACGCAGAGAGGGAAAGGAAGGCAGGCAGCAAGGAAGGAGGACACAGCTCCACACGGGTTGATGTTTTGTTTTGCTGTTGTGCCGGAATTGTCGATTGTTCTTGAATGATTTGAGTAGAATTTCAGCAAGCACTGGATGTTGAGGAGAGGGTGACGCACCAACAACACCAACCTTCTTGTCTCTGCCGGTGCTGCGGATCGCGACTGGGCCCCAACCGAACGAGCAGAGCAGAGGCAGGCACATCCACAGCTAGAGAGATATAGACGCAGCGTGGTGCCTGGATCATGGCTGGGCGAGGCGGCAGTGGTGGAGGTGGAGGCGTGGGCGTCGGTGGTATGGTGGATGATGCACAGTCGCGGGAGCGCATGGAGCAACAAGCAAGACAGGAGCGACAGTGGATGGCGCGGGCAGTGGACGTGTCTGCAGAGGCTCGAGCTGCGCTCATAGATCGCTTGCAGTTCATCTGCGATGGCGGGTTGGGAGGATACACACAGTTTTCGCGCCGAGTCTTTGACATCCAAGCTGGTGTGTGGTTGTGTGTGTGTGTGTGTGGTTGTGTGTGGGTGTAAGATGTGTGCATGTGAGTGAGCGAACTTGCTGCGATTGCGTGTGACTGTCGTCGTGTTGCGTGTGCTCACCGTAAGAGCACGTTATCACAGACACTGCCGGGAAAAATGGCCGACCCGTTGCTGTGACGTTGGAACGCTATGATGAGCGACCAGGGTCAGGTTATGCGTGTGCGCGCGCGCGTGTGTTTGTGGTGTCATGTTCGAATGTGCTGTGTGCCCTGAACCAACTTGCACCTCTACATCTCTGCACCTTCCCGGTTATGATGCTGTTTTGTCATTCATCACGCAGGTCGCTGATCCGCAACCTGGTGTATGGCGGGGCGTGGAGCGCGGTTGCATCTGGCCGCGTGTCCTCCCGCACGTTGGTCCGCTGTTTCTGCTCAAAGGAGGTGGAGACGCTGTTTGGCGAATTGGGATTCAGGTTGGTGCCTCTGCTTGGTGTTGTGTGTGTATGCGTGTGTGTGTGCGTGTACGTGTGTGTGTGTGAATATGTGTGTGTGTGTGAATATGTGTGTGTGAATATGTATGTGTGTGTGAATGTGTGTGTGTGTGTAGTTTGCGCATCTCGGTCTGCCTACTTCTTTGTATGGCGCGCACTTCTACTTCGTGTCTCATCGTCCCACCCCTCACCCCACTCGACTGCGACCGCAGGAATGTAACGCGTCGTGTCCATGAGTCTGGCATTGTGTTCTCCTATCAGGGCGTCATGCACTGCCGCATCTTCCAATCGGTCCGGCATGCGTATGTGTGTGTGTGTGTGTTTGTGTGTGCGTGTGCGTGTGTGTGTGCGTGTGTTTGTGTGCGTGTGCGTGTTTGTGTGCGTGTGTTTGTGTGCGTGTGCGTGTGCGTGTGCGTGTGTGTGTCTAAAAGGCGTGCAGTGCGTTCCATGGTTGTGTCTCTGTTGCTCTGAATATGAGTCTGACCCCATGCCCGCACCACCACTGGGTTCCTCCTCCTCCTCCGTGTCATCTCAGATTGATACGAAATCGCCATCAGTACGCCCGTCCACATATGTCGTCGACGTCTCTCTCATATCCGCAGATGCGCAGAACTACGAAGTAGGCGTGTGTTGTGTGTGTGTGTGTGTGTGTGTGTGTGTGTGTGTGTGTGTGTGTGTGTGTGTGTGTGTGTGTGTGTGTGTGTGTGTGTGTGTGTGTGTGTGTGTGCGCGCGCGCAAATCTGCAGGCGTGCGTATGTAAGTGTTTGCGAATTGTCCCTCCCTCACCCCTCCCTCCTCTCCGCCTTCACCTTCCACACGCTCGTCCCCCCCCCGCTACCGTCATCGCTGCAGCCGCTTGAGCGAGAGTTTCTGTATTTCATCGGCCAGCTCGACCCCATCGTCGCCCTCAAACCCGTCACCGCTTGATGCAAGATGGTGGTGGCGGTGTTGTGTGTGTGTGTGTGTGTGTGTGTGTGTGTGTGTGTGTGTGTGTGTGTGTGTGTGTGTGTGTGTGTGTGTGTGTGTGTGTGTGTGTGTGTGTGTGTGTGTG
>NW_004754909.1:341820-353066 GCF_000188695.1 Salpingoeca rosetta | reverse complement strand
TCCGCTTTCCATTCAACGGCTGTACCACCATCTATACGATTATTGTATCGATGGTTTGCAGGAGCTTTTGATTTTCTTCACACAATTACTCCAATCTTGCACTCAAACCATCACATTTAAAGCAAAAGGGCGAGGCACTATAGAGAGTATCTCACTAAAAGAAACAATATGCATGATGTGAGTATGCTCTGTGTCTGTCTGTCTATGAAAAAAAGTGTGTGTGTGTGTGTGTGTGTGTGTGTGTGTGTGTGCGTGCGTGCGTCCATTATCTAGCCACACACACACACTCCCTTTTCTCCCTTTTCTCCCTCTTCCCCCCCCCCCCTTCTCTGCCTGCCTTTCCGCGAAAGCAAGGCTGAATGTACCAGCCATATAAGATGTCAAGCGATGCTCACCACTCGCGCAGTCGTTTCCTGTACTCCAAGCAAGATGAAGCCACTAAGAAGAGAGTGAGGGGGAGAGGAGGGAGAGACGTGACATGGGCACGTGGGATGGAGTTGCTTACAACAAAGCGAGGCCACAACAACAGCTACAGCAGCAGCAGCCAGGAAGAGAGCAAGGGGAGGAAAGACACACGTGACGAGCAGCTGGGCAGGTGCGTGTACACCACAACGGATATGTACAAGGTGGTGGCAAGCGGCGCACTACTGCCATGCATTGGGCTGGTCAGGGCAAACAAAACACGTGGCAGATGGCAGCGCATGCACCGCTCGTCACAAGAAGGGGCAGCTTCGGAGGGGGGTGGGGGAGGCTCGACACTACATGCCACAGTCTCACGGCAGACGGCCACAGAGAGACAGAGGGGCACAGAGACAGAGACAGAGACAGAGAAGAGAGACAGACAGACAATCACGGAGAGACAGAGAGACAGACAGACAGTACCACACAATCACAGGCACACAGATACACAGGTAGACACACGAACAGACACACACACGCTATCGCTTGTATCTTCGGTAGTCGCCTGTGGCGGCAATCTCTGCCTCAATCTCCTCGCGGCTGCGACGCACGCGCGGTGACAACACCTCCTTGTTGGGTTCCACGTCCGTGTGTGTTGCAAAGTAGGCGATGCCAATGGTCGTGTTGATGACCAGAAGCGCACCCAGCGCCCACACAAACTTCATAGTCATGGTGCGGCCCGCATTCTCCTGGTGGGACAGTGGGGGGTGCAGAGGAGACGGAGCGTGTGTTCGTGAAGCAGATCGGGAGACTCGCAAACACACAGACAGACAGACACACACAGACAGATAGGCAGACAGACAGACACAGGCAGACAGACAGACAGACACACACACACAGACAGACAGACAGACAGACAGACAGACAGACAGACAGACAGACAGACACAGGCAGACAGACAGACAGACAGACACAGGCAGACAGGCAGACAGGCAGACACAGGCAGACACACAGGCAGACAGACAGACAGACAGACAGACAGACAGACAGACAGACACACACACACACACACACACACACACACACACACACACACACACACACACACACACACACACACACACACACACACACACACACACACACACACACAGACATCAATCGTACCGGTGGTCGCTCAAAGGTCGCCATGGCTCTCCGCGCCACAGTTGCACTCGCAGCAACGCGGCCTGGTGCCCGCGCCGCACTCATCGATGTTCTGGCAGCCGCCACCACCGCTCTTCCCATCATCATCATCACCATCGTCGTTGTTGTTGCTGCGCGCGTGTGTGTGTGCGTGGATTTGTGGCATGTTGTTGTCATCATGTCATCTGCATCCTCATCATTCTTTTCTTCTCTCTCTTTCTTCCCTGTGCTGTTGTCACATCACACTGATGATGGTGTTGGCGTTGGTGGTATGTATGTACAGTGTCGTCGTGAACAAGGAGGGAGGGGAGGGGATGATAAGCAGGGCGGGGGGGGGGAGAGTCGATACAAACAGGCGCTAGCAGCGCGCAACCCCGAATAGGAATTCCTAATTGATGTGATCATGCATGCAACAGAACACGAACAGAGGTACAGTGCTGCACGTACACGCAAGGTCGTGGTGCGACACAGACACACAGACACACAGACACAGACACAGACACAGACACAGACACAGACACATACACACAGACACACAACCACAAACACACACACACACACACACACATCAGACTACACTACACGGTTGATTCGTAACGCGAGTGTGGGACGCGTCGCGGTGAGCGGGCAACACCATTACCACCGCCATGACCACGACCACGCACACGACCGCCAACACCGCCAACATCGCTGCGAGCAGAGGTGTAGAACCCACCACCACCACCAACACCACCAACAGCGCTGCTTCCAGGACTGAACACACCGCCGCCGCCGCTGCTGCTGGCAACGCTGCCCATATCCGCCATGTCACCGACATCGGCGACGGTCGACGAGCCCGCATCGCTCCCCATCATCGCCATCATCGCCTCGGCCTCGCTCGCATCAATGCTTGGCAGCGGGGCCAGCAGCTTGTCCCGCGTCCCTCCGGCTGTTGTCGACGACGAGGAGGAGGAGAAGGTTGCGACCCCCTCACTGTGGCCGTGGCCGGGCAGCGTGTGGTGGTTGAAGCTCACCGTGCTGCCACTGCTGCTGCCAGGCACGCTGCGTGTGCCCGTGTGCCCATTGCCACTGTTACCGCTGAAGCTGGTGCTATTCGCCTTTGCGCTGGCGTTGGTCGCTGTGAGCGCGGCCTCGGACCGCCCACGCCGCGTGGACGTCATGAGCTCGCGGTGGGCGTTGAACGACGGCGCAGACGTGCGTGTGCGGCGGCGGAACGAGCGGAAGAGGGACGAGCCTTGCCGACGCACGGGGCTGCCGCTGCCGTTGGCGTTGGCGGTGCCGCTGCCATGGCCGCTCTCGTTGAGTGTGGGGTGCACGGGCTTGCGGTGGAGCTCAAATCTGCCGTCGGGTGAGGAGATGGTGAGGAGGTGGCAGGAGTGGTGAGGGGGTGAGGGGGTGAGGTACAGCGGGGACCAAGTGGCAGAGCAGAGTGATGGTTGGACTGAAAGGGAGTGATTTGGCCAGGAGGCAAGTAAAATATGTGCGACGTGTGGTGGGCGGGCGTGAACCAACACAGACAGAAAACTAAACACACACAGACACACAGACACACACAGACACAGACATACAGGCAGGCACACAGACACAGACTCAGACTCACATACAGTCATACAGGCACATACAGACAGACAGACAGACACACACACACTCACACACACACACACATGGACACGCACCTTCTGTTCTCCTCGCCGTACCAGTCTGCAAACAATACGGGGCACACATCCGGCTCAAGAGTCTGCGCACCATGGAAGTGAGCGTGCGAGCGAGTGAGCATTCGATGCACAAAGCATGTGACGCAGCGCAGCCGGCTAGAGCGGGTGACAATCGCAAAGCGGCGATGCAGCTGCGACTTCCACATGTTCACATGCTCGTTGGGCATACGTACAATGGTATGTTCTGTTCGACTGCCAAAGATTTTGGATAGGGATCCTTGCCGCTTGACCTTGCCAGTCTTCTCGTCAACGAGGATGGAGCGCAGCTCAAATTCAGACGGATCGCTCGGCTCACCATATCGCTCCAGCACCTGGGCAATGACCTGCAACAGCAACCGGGAGTGTGAGTGAGTGAGTGAGTGAGTGAGTGAGTGAGTGAGTGAGTGAGTGAGTGTCAGTGTGTGTGTGTGTGTGTGTGTGTGTGTGTGTGTGTGTGTGTGTGTGTGTGTGTGGTGTGGGCGAGCGGAAGCAGAAAGGCAGAGCAAGTGCTTGGAGCAAGCATTTGCACGGTCCGATTCGACGGACGCTGTGAGCACCCACCCACCAAGCAAGCAAGCAAGCAAGCAAGCAAGCAAGCAAGCAAGCAAGCAAGCAAGCAAGCAAGCAAGCAAGCAAGCAAGCAAGCGACGACACCATCACATCAGTGATGGGTTGCACGAACCTCCGAGGCGGTTGTGTCTTCGCGGGCGAGGATGCTCTTGTACTCGGCGCCAGGGCTGAGCAGGGCGGAGCCGCCATACACGCGCAGCCCAACGGCCACCTCCGATCGTCCGCCAACCTTCATGCCGGGGCTCGACATGCTCTTCTGTGAGAACACAGGAAGGTCCGACATCGTGCCGTCCGGGTGTGTTGGATGTCGGTGCGTGCGTGGGTGCGTGGGTGTTGTGTTGTGTGCGCGACCTGCTCCCTTGCTTGGAATCGCAGTCCTTGCCGTGCTTCCCTCTCTCTTCACCGACTTCTTCGTCTGTGCGCGCGAGGAATGAAACCTGCTAGTAGCGTGTCTGCTTGCTTGCTGCCTGCCTTCTCGCTGCTTGCACTCCCTCACCTGCCTGTCACGCCTTCGCACCTCACCCCCTCGCTTCAAATCACAGCGGTCTTCGTCTTTGGCGTCTTTGTTCGAGAGGGCCTTCAGAGTGCGCACTAAATGTATGTTTCGCACAAGAATTCAAAGCAAACAGCCGTCTATCCACCGCATTTGATGCCAAGGCGAGCGGAAAGCCGGACGTTGCTGCTGCTGTTGTTGTTGGTTGCTGGTTGTGCAGTGTGGCTGGTGCTGACGACGACCTTGGAGGGCAGTGAGGAGGCACACAAAGCGAAGGCAAGGGCGCAGACACACGTACGCGTCCTCACAAGGGGGCAGGGAGAGAGGGGTTGCACGATGAGCCGCTGGTCCTTGCCAGAGCGCTGGCTGCTTTGCCCTCGCTTGGGCACCGTCGTCGCAGACGGTGAGTTCAGTTGCGCGCCATTACTGTGTGTGTGTG
The DNA here is from genome assembly GCF_000188695.1 of Salpingoeca rosetta. Lineage (NCBI taxonomy): Eukaryota > Choanoflagellata > Craspedida > Salpingoecidae > Salpingoeca > Salpingoeca rosetta. The sequence continues at coordinate 348,286 of NW_004754909.1, read as the reverse complement.
TGTGTGTGTTTGTGTGTGCGTGGTTGTGTGTGTGGTTGTGTGTGTGGTTGCGTGTGTGGTTGCGTGTGTGCATGGCTGCGTGCGTGTGTATGTGTGTGTATGCGTATGCACAGGCTATTGCAATGACGTGCCTCTGCTTCGCTCGCCTTGACCTTTGCAGATGTTAAGTTTGTGCCGATGAAGACCATGCTGGATTCGCGGTACGACAGCCAGATTCCAGAAGAATACAGATGGACGCCAGAGATGTTGGCTGCTCGCCACCCAAGTCAGTGCCCTTGTGTGCACTACATGATTGCCACAGGGCGAGAGGTGGCGGGGACAACGAAGGCGATCTACATTGCAGTGCTTGATGTGTTGTGAATTGATGTGTGCGTGCGTGCGTGGGTATTTGATGCGCATTTGATGCGTATTTGATAAGTGTGTGTGTGTGCGTGTGTGCGTGTGTGTGTGTGTGTGCGTGTGCATGTGACGTCTCAACTTGCATGGACTTGTGCACATATGCGCAGATCTGGGCATGGTGATTGACTTGACAAAGAGCAGTCGATACTACGATCCTCGCTTGCTTCCAAAACACATCCTCCACCACAAGATCCAGTGTGCAGGGTATGTATGCGTTGCGTGTATGAGTTGTGTGCGTGTGTTGGTGTGTGTATGAGTTGTGTGTGCGCTTGTGCGTTTTGTGTGCATGTGTGGAAGAATATGCGCGCCTTCTCTGCTCATGCCCAAGCCCATGTTTCCACGCACATGCGTTGCACTGTCGTGGACACGCAGGCGAGGGTCTACGCCAACACCACAGCAGGTGTCCACGTTCATCGCCGTCTGCAACATGTTCTGGGCCAAACACCCAGACAAGGTCATCGGTGAGTATTGTGTTTGTGCATGTTTGAGTGCGGGTATGCTGTGTGCGTGTATGATGTGTGCGCATGCGTGTGTGCGTGTGCGTGTGCGCGTGTGTGCGTGTGCGTGTGCGTGTGTGCATGTGTGTGTGTGAACTGCGCTGCACAGATGGCAGAGTTCCCGCTGACGGCCCTCTCAACAACCTGGCTTGCATCGCTGTTATCTTGCACACTTGCACAGGCGTGCACTGTACGCACGGCTTCAACCGCACCGGGTTTATGATCATTGCGTACATGTGCCAGCAGCTCGACTACCAGACGGAGATGGCAATGCACCTCTTCAAACAGTCCCGCCCGCCAGGCATCTACAAGTGCGCTGCACGTGGGCATGCGTGGAGATGTGTTTTGTGTGTGTGTGTGTTTTGTGTGTGTGTGTGTGTGTGTGTGTGTGTGTGTGTGTGTGTGTGTGTTATTATGCTGCATATGGCCCCCGGAATGTATTTTATATTGGAACCCAATATGACTCAGTTCTGTTATCCGCATGAACTCATCTTAACAATACTCACTAAATGTGAAGAATCTCGCTTCTTTGAGGTAGACAACGTTATTACGGCGTTACAGCAACTGGGAACACGAATCACTAGGCCGCAACTACGAGGATGGTAGGTCCTGCGCTTACAATTCTTTTGTCTCAAAACTGGTGTGTGTGTGTGTGTGTGTGTGTGTGTGTGTGTGTGTGTGTGTGTGTGTGTGTGTGTGTGTGTGTGTGCCCTTCCCCCCCGTCTCCCCTCCCCTTGACTCTCCCCTTGACTCTCCTTGTCTCTGTAGCTCAACAATACCCGCAACCCCATCCCACAACACAACCGCCATCACCTCATACACAGGAACCACTACATTGAAGATATCTTTGCACGATTCGATGGGGATTCAAGCGGTTTCCTCCCCGCCGTCCTGCCAGACTGGTCCCTCCCAAACGCAGGTCTGGCCAGCGTGGTGGTGGTGATGTTTTGTTGGGGTGGTGGTTGGGGTGGTGGTTGTTTCACTTGTTTCACTTGTTTGATGCCTCGATTGTAGCACGTTGACACATGCCCTATCCATACCTACTTCACACCACCACCACCACCACCACCACCACCGCCACCACCACCACCGGCATCAGAGCTGCACATGCACCTGACTGCTGCCATTGATCTTCTCCGCTCAACGCCGCCGCCAATCACCGGTGCAAAGCTCAAGGTGCCATTCTTGTTGCGCCGTGACTGTGACTGTGTGCGGGAGAGTGTGACTGTGAGTGAGGTTGGAGATGTGTGTGTGCGTGTGTGTGCGTGTGAGAGAGAGTGTGCGTGTGCGTGTGCGTGAGAGAGTGTGTGTGTGCGTGAGGGAGAGAGTGTGAGAGAGATTGTGTGTGTGCGTGTGCGTGCGTGTGTGTTTGTGTTTGTGTGCGCGTGCACGTGCTTGCATAATTTGACTTACCCTCCTTCTCTCCTTCTCTGTCCCTCTGTCCCTCTGTCCCGCTCCCCCTCGTGCTGTTGCTCTCCTCCTCATACCCCTCTTGTCGCTTGCCCCAACATCGTGACCCGGCCACCAGGAGTTGTGTGATATCTGCAATGCCGCTCTCAGCGTCGCTGAAGACGACACAATCGTGCTCGTACGTCGAGAACGTGATGTGGGCTGTGGAGTGTTGTTGTTGCTGTGCGCGTGCGTGAAGGCGCATGTACGTGATGGTACTGTTTGTGTGCAAGCGGCCACACCTCCGCGCGTGCTGTGACCGGGTACAATCGATTCAAACGGTTCAATATTCGATTGTCGCCAGCGCTATCATCATGATCATCATCATCATCACCCTCGCTATTGTTATCATCATACACTGCTGCTGTAGATTCTGCGCGCACACGGCTGGACTGGGCTCACCTTCGCCGGCGACAAGGTGGCGTGATGGTGAAGGCGATGGCGGCAGCCGTGGTACTGGTGGTGCGTGTATTGATGTGCGTGTACATGAGGATTGCAGACATCAGACACACACACGCGAACACACACACACACACGCACACACACACACACGCACACACACACACACACACACACACGCACACACGTATACACACACGCACACACACACACACACACGCACACACGTATACACGCACGTACACACACACACACACACACACACACACGACACTGCTCCATGAGTGCAGGTTGCGTCGGCGGCGCCGCTGGCTGACGAGCTGCAGGCGGCGGCAGAGGAGATGCGGCGATGCGCAGAGCAGGCCGAGGAGGAGGGCGACGACACAGCAGATGCACACGGTATGGACACAGGGGGGTGTGTGATAAGGCGGGAGGTGTGTGTGTGTGAGTGAGTCAGTGAGTGGAGTGAGTCAGTGAGTGGAGTGAGTCAGTGAGTGTGTGTGTGTGTGTGTGTGTGTGTGTGTGTGTGTGTGTGAACGAGGACGAGCGTGAGTGCGAGTTTGAGCTCGAGTGTGTGAGTGTGTGAGTGACTCGTATCTGTGTCCTTCCATGTATCGTTGCTCACACCGCCATCGCCCATCACCGACGCGCACGCCCTGCAAACCAGGCACCGCCGCGACGAGCGAGCACCTATCGTCATCATCAACAGCAGAAGCGTCATCATCATCAACAACAACAACAACAGCGGCCCAGCCGTCATCGTCGTCAGGGGAGGGCGATAGCGGTGCGAGCCGCGTGCTGCGGATGCGTGCGGAGGATCAGCGCTGTGAGCGCGAAGATGCCGTGCCCTCCGGTCTCACGTTCGCCCTCGACAAGGTCGCTCGTGTCGTCCATCTCGCTTGCTTGACGCGCTGTGATGGTGATGGCGGTGGCGGTGATGTTGATCCATGATGCTGTGGTGCCTTGTAGCGATGATGATTTGGTGTGACGTTGAGGGTGGCAGTTGCAAGTCGTGGTATTGAGGGTGGCTGCCCCTCATATGCTCTGCTCCCACATTCTTATTTCCTGTTCTCAACGAGTTCTCTGCCTTCCCGCCGCCGCCGCCATCATCACTGCTGCCGTGCAGAGTCCGTCCATTGGGCCGCCACACCTGGGGCCCCTCAGGAAACTCTGCAGGGAAATGGTATGTGCACGCACGAGCTATGCATGTGCTTGCCTTGATATGCCCCGATACACACCACAACACAACACAACACAACACAACACAACACACCACAACACACCACAACACAACACAACACACCACAACACAACACACCACAACACAACACACCACAACACAACACACACACACAACACAACACCACAACACACCACAACACAACACACCACAACACACACACAACACAACACAACACACACACAACACAACACAACACACCACAACACAACACAACACAACACAACACAACACACCACACCACAACACACCAAACCACCCCTGCCCACCAATTGCTTGACGTGTGCTGCAGGTTGGTGCGCCGGCGGGCACGGCGTTCCCCGGCGCGCAGCCCGTGTCGCTGCTGCAAAGTCATCTGGAGAAGATGCGAACAGCGCCCTTCTTCCTCTCCCACAAGGCAGACGGCACACGGTAGCTATGCTGGTGGCAGTGGTGGTGGTGGTGGCGAGCGGCCGTGTGTGTGAGTGTGTGAGATGTGTTTGTGTGTGCGTGAGATGTGTGTGTGTGTGAGTGTGTGAGATGTGTGTGTGTGTGTGCGTAAGATGTGTGTGCGTGTGTGTGTGTGTGTGGGTGGGTGCGTGTGGGGTGTGTATACACATATGATTGTGTGTTCCCGTGCAGACTTGCTGTGATTGCCCACACCATCCCTTGCCCCCCCCCCCTGTGTCACTGCCCTCGCCCTCACCGCCATCACCACGCCACGCCATGCGTCCATCATCAGCTACTTGATGATGATTCTGGGGCCTGGCAAAGTGTACATGGTTGGGCGCGACAACTCAATCTGTACGTGTGGCACAGTGGTCACGTTGGTTGCCTGCATGCATGTGCACATAAATGCATGTGGATGTATTTAAGCCACTGCGAATTTGCTCTTCTTCTTCATCCGACACTGGCAGCATCGCCCACATCACGACGACCCCCCCCCCCGCAAACGTGCCTTCCTTCCCTCTTCACTCATTGCCGATGACATGTCTGTGCCACCACATGCTGCCTCTCCCCCCTCCCTCCCACCACTGTCATCAGTCCCTGTCTCCGGACTGCACTTCCCGACGAGCGGACGAGCGGACCAGCACTGGCAGCAAACCCTCCTCGATGGGGTGAGCACACAACTGAGCAGTGGTGGTGGCTTTAGTGATGGTGGTGGTGGTGGTGGTGGCTTTAGTGATGGTGGTGGTGGTGGTGGTGGCTTTAGTGATGGTGGTGGTGGTGGTGGTGGTGGTGATGGTGATGGTGGTGGTGGTGGTGGAGCACGAAACGGGCGCTGTTTGCGTCAGGTGCTGTGCTGTACTGCTCTTATTCCATCATACGTGTGACTGGTTCCAATGACAACCCATCCTATGAACCACCATCATCTCATCCTCTTCCAAACCACCACCACGACCACCACGACCAGGAGCTTGTGCTTGACACGTGGAACGACAACAAAGACCGCCGTTACCGCTTCTACATCTTCGACATCATCTGCTGCGGCGGCAAGGTCCGGCCCTGCCTCTTGTGTGTGTGCATGTGTGTGCTCTGTGTGCGTTCGTGTGTGTGTGTGTGTGCGTTCGTGTGTGTGTGTGTGTGTGTGTGTGCACGTGTAGACGTGAGCACAGACGTGCGTGTTCTCTGCGCACATGTGCACACGTGTGTGTGTGTGTGTGTGCATAGGTGCACGTGTCTTCGCCGTGTGTCCTTGCCTCCACTTGAAGCTCATTCAACACGTGCCGTCGTCGTCTGCTCATCATCAGGACTTCACCAAGTACAAGTACCATCAGCGACTTGAGTCCATACAAAAACACATCATTGCCCCGAGAGAGAAACTGCGGGTGAGTGTGTGTGTGTGTGTATGTGCGTGTGTGTGCGGGTGTGTGTGCGGGTGAGTGCGCGTGTGCGTGTGCGTGCGTGCGTGCGTGCGTGTGTGTGTGTGTGTGTGAACGCGTGCGTGTGTGGATGTTCAAATGATGTTATTCCAGTGCTTGTGCTTGCCTGCCACATTTGCGCAAGCACATCCCAACCACGGTCACGAACACAATCACGAAAGCAGCTTCGACTCACCACCCCTTACCACCACATTGTTGCACCCACCACTCAACACCACCAAACATCACCACCCACCACTCAACCACACCCAACAAACATCACCACCCACCACGCATCCCGATCTCTTGTTGCACAGGCGCAGCGGAAACTGGACACGGCGCGTGAGCCATTTGGCATCCGCCCCAAGCAGTTCTTCCCGCTGTCTGAGCTTGGCACAGACAAGTGGAACGACTACATCAAGCACCGCGTCTTTCACAGTGCGTTGCATTCACATGCGCGCTGTGTCTGGGACTAACTAACAGGGAACGGTCAGCAAGGGGTTGTTGTTCGAGTGGTTGGTTGGTTGTTGTCGATTTGCAGCGCAATTGATGGCAAAACTCACAAGTACACCCATTCATTACCTCACCACTCGCACCACGTCTTCCTTTCCCTCCACCCCCGCCCAACACCGCATTCCTTC
>NW_004754909.1:329320-336820 GCF_000188695.1 Salpingoeca rosetta | reverse complement strand
TGGCATGGGGGTGCGTTGGGCGCCTGAGGCAACCACATTCAATACAGCAGCGACAGCGGAAACGCGAACACAGTGATAATAATTTACATCAATTTGCGCCCAACTCACGTTTTGTGGATGCGGGTGATGTTGCGAATGCGCTTGCGCATGGTGATGCCGACATTGCCGGCCACGTTGTACACCATTGGGGCAACCTGCATCGTACACGCGTCACAGCGAGGCAGAGGAGACACGGAGCGGAGCACGGGGTGAGGCGATGGGGAGGGGAATGGTGAGGGTAGGTGGAAGGACGAATGATGGGATAACGGATGGATCCGCACTGCGTCGCCCAAAACAAGTGCAAACATTGACCCATTGACACGGGCACACCCACCCGCACACACAGCCACACAGCCACAAAGCACGGTGGGTGTAAGGTGTATTTTTACCATTGCGGTGCAGGACACGACGTCACCGCGGCGAATGAAGGCCTTATCTGGATCAACCTCAGCGCCCGTTCTGTGCACCACACACACACATATGACGCCAGTCGGGGGAAGAGTTGGGTTAAGGATGGAAAAGTGATTCAAATGATTCAACAGGCAAGAGCACGACAAAAACCAAAACCGACACTGCACACACACAGACACAGACACAGACACAGACAAACAGACACAGACACACACACAGGCACACACACACAGAACTTTCGCCCTTCCTCTCGCTCTGTCTCCATCCAATAGCAGGCGTTTGAGAATGCCTGCAGGCACGCACTCGTCAAAGAGGCGGACGTGGAGGCGGGTGTGCGTCTCCTGCACCTCCTTGTCGGCCTCGGTGTACACACGAACGGGGGTGCTGTTGTAGCAGCGAGGCATGGTGTGGTGAGTGTTGTGGCATCATTGTAAAGGCAATGGGGCAGACTGCTGTGTGAGGAAAAGCACAAGAAGGATGACAACACACACACACATGCAACAAGGAGTGTACGAAGGGGATGCAGCAGCATTGAGTCAACAACAAGAACAAGAACAAGAACAAGAACAAGAAGAAGAACAACTTAAACAACAACTTAAACAACTTAAACAAAAACAACAACAACAACAACTTAACCAACAACAACAGTGACGCACTCCTTTCTGCGCTTCATGTAGACTGGCTGCTTGAAGGCAAGGTATTCAACCTGCTGGCCCTCCGGGCCCTGGCGGTCGCGGCCGCCGGCAGCGAACACACGTGGACGGGTGGTGGTGGTGGTGGTGGTGGTAGTGGCGGTGGATGATTGTGTCGCATCAGTACTTGTTGGAGAGGGTAGGCAGGGGATGGGGATGATTGAGGAGGGGGGGGGGGGAGGGGAGGCAGGCAACGGGTACGGTGTGATCACGCACACATACTGACGCGCACACACACATACAGACGAGGGCACACACGTAAATGGGGAATGAAGGCAGCATGCGCCTGCTCGCGGGCACAGAAACATCAAAGCACGATGGTATGTACGTGTGTGTGCATGTGCGTGTGCATCGAACGCACCTCCCACGTGCGTGAGATGGCCGATGCGGTGTTGAGGATGCCGTCCTTGAGCATGCTCGGGTCGTCGCTGCGCTGAAGAAACGAAAACTTCTGCTCCAGTGGCGGGTACGACTGCAAGGTCGAGGGGGCGGTGGGTATGGATGAGCCAGAGGGCAGGTGAGGTGAAGAGTGTCGATAAAGAGCGTGTATCGAAGATGTGGGAGCATCGGGGCAGACACACACCGACACACACACACACCGACACACACACACACACACACACACACACACACACACACACACACACCGACACAGATGCATGCACATGGGCAGACAGACATCAAGGGCGTGTGCAAATGACGTACGCTGAGGTTGGCTGCAACATGGTCGATAAGCTGATGATAGCGACAAGGGCGGTGGTGGTGATGATGATTGTGAGTGGTGGTGGCGGCGGTGGTGGTGAGGAAGAGGAGGAGTGTGAGCAGCTGCATCTCATGGGGAGAAGGTGTTGAAATGCAACAGGGGGCATGTTCACACTCTTGTATGCGAACAGCAACAGGAACAAACGAAACAAGAACAAGCATAAATGAAACAAGAACAAGAACAAGAACGAGAACAACAAGAACAATAACGCCACCACCAGCATCATAATCATCATCATCATCATCATCACCACCACCACCACCACCATCATAATCATCATCATCATCATCATCAGCAGCAGCACCTTTGACTGGATGGCCGTGAGCCACTGCAGGTAGTCGGTCATGAGGGCGTTGGTCTTCTCAAAGTCGGCCGGGTCAATGTCGCTCAGAGACAGCTGGTGTGGACACGACGATCGGCCAGGGGTTTCGGTACGAGGGGCGGGAGGGGCGGGGAGGTAAGCGGGGGTGGGAAGACACACGAACGCAATTGTGCAAACATACCGAGGAGCTACACAGATGGACAGACAGACAGACACGCGCGCGAATCCCCCAGCCCACATCGTGTCTCTTGCCACGCACGCACGCACGCACGCACGCACCACCACCACCACCACCACCACCCTTACGACGACCATGGCGCCAACATTCGTACCTCCTGCTGGGCGTCCTCGAGCTTGTCGACCTTGACGGTGCCGGACGCAAAGTGTCGCTCAACGCCGAAGTTACCGCGCGGCCCAAAGTGGGACATGCCCGTCAGCGCAAAGGGCGTCAGGTGCAGGATGGACTGCACAGGGCTGCAGGCAGAGTGGCGGGGAGGTTGGGAGATGGGGTGTGTGCATGTGTGCGTGCGTGTGTGCGTGTGTGCGAGCGAGTGATAGAGAGAGAGTGTGTGTGAATGTGTGTGCGTGCATGAGCAGAGAGGTGATGAAGCAATGCGCATGCAAATACACACCCACACCCACACCCACAAGCACGCACACACCCACACACATACTATCATGGTCTCACGTACTCTTTGCCATCAATCTGGACAAGGGCGCGGCCGTTCACACACACAAACTCCATCTGCAAAACGTGAGGGGAACGCACATGCTGGTCAGTCTGACGTGCAAGGCAGTACTGCACCACGACAAAATACTTGTTCGAATCCAAACACCCACCCACACCCACACCCACACCTACACGCACACACTTGTTCGAATCCAAACATACACACACACACACATGCACGTACCGAGTCGACTGGGATGTTCTTGAAGCTGTTTGGGTTCTCCAGGAACACCTCCGTGGCTGATGACGGTGTAGTGATGGCATACAGGGCGACCGATATGCAGCACGTGAGGAAAACGAGCACCGCAAAGTGTCCAATCAAGTGATGTGCAAACAACAACAACAACACCACCACCACCATCACCACCAGCAACAACAACAGCAAAGACAGCCACGGCAAAGACAACAAGCACAATGTGCTGTTTGTGTGCATGGGGTGTGCGTGTGTGTATGTGTGCTGAGTGTGCGACAGGTGTGAATCTCACTCACCCTTATGGAGGAGGTCTGGGTCCATGCCAGTGTTGGTGGAGCCTGTTTCACAAGGAGACAAGGGTGTAAGAATAGCAGCGGCAGGAAGGAAGCCGCGCACTGCATGGCGAGGGCATCCGTTGCAGACAGACAGAGTGGCAGAGAGAGAGAGGCAGAGAGACAGACAGACAGAAAGACAGAGAGACAGACACACATACACGCACACATACACACATATGCACACACATGTACACACCAGTGGACAGAGCACGGACGGCATTGGCTGCAGCGAAGCGGACGCCGGTGGCGGCGCGGAGGGCACGGGTGCCTGTACGAAGCAAGTGCATCGCACGAGCATACAGGATCATGTCAGCCAGTGGTCATGGCAGGTGACAATACTTGCTTTGGATAACAACGGCGCAGGTTGTTCTTGGCATGCATGCAGCCGCAAGCCTCACACACGAAACATCCTCACTCACAAGCGAGCATGGTTGGCAGACGGAGCAAAGTTGACTTGGGGGTTGTCTAAGAACAACTACAAGAGCAGCAAGGGCAGCAAGGGAAGCAAGAGCAGCAAGAGCAGCAAGGGAAGCAAGGGCAGGAGACAGTGGATGGCAAGTGGACATCAAACAACAGACGAACAAGCTGGATGGATGAGCACGGGAAATGAAACACTCTTGTCGTGAACAAAAGGGCACAAGCAGAACAAGCGGGTTTGCATCACACATTTGCTGCATGTTGCTGATTGTGCAAATGTGTGTGTGTGTATGTGTGTTGTGTGCTGTGCATGTGCGTGCGTGTGCGTGCGCTGTGTGTTGATCTGTCGCGCGGCACACCTCACTCTCCGTGCACTTCAACACACACACTCACAGACGCACAGGTTCAGGTGTGACAACACTCACTCACGCTCTTTGCGCTGTATTGTGTGCGACACGACAGACGAAAATGTCGTAGCGCACAACCGCCTGAAATAATCGCACAAGAAGAAGGACAACGCACCAGTCACAACAGCACGCACACCACCCACCCCCCCCCCCCCGCACCTCTTCCTCGCACACGTCCCCCCAGCTGGATGCAGGAGGCAGGGCCGCCACCACGCCGTGGCGAGCGCAAGCTTTATTCCCTTCTGCATGAGGACATCGAGCAACTGAAAGACTACATGGGCGCCTGCAAGTCAGTTACCCCGTGTGGGTTGGATCGGGGGATTCGTCATGATCGCAGCAGCCATCCCATTCCACCACCCAACAGCTCATACACACACCCACATGCACACCTGCACGCATGACTTTGACACCACTTTGCACCTCCACGCGCTTGTGTATGTGTGTGTGTGTGTGATTCTTGCAGTGACTGGAGCGAAAGAATTCAGGCTGAAGTGGCAAAGCTGTACACCTTACTTGAAACAACCCAGGTGTGCGTGTGTGCGTGTGCGTGTGCGTGTGCGTGTGCGTGTGCGTGTGCGTGTGCGTGTGCGTGTGCGTGTGCGTGTGCGTGTGCGTGTGCGTGTGCGTGTGCGTGTGCGTGTGCGCGCGCGTTTGCGTGGTTGCGCGTCCTCCAATGCCTAATAGCCTGTGGTTGTTAATGTGTCGTGTTGGGCGCATGGATCTGAGTGAGTGCATGGCGGAGCTGACTGTACGTTGCATCACGCCATGGCACAGGGTGATATCGAAACCATAAGAACAGACAGTGAAGGTCTGAAGACCGTGGACGTCGCTACCCCCGAACTGGACACACAGGTGCCGTTGTGACACAGGCTGTTTGTGCTGGTGTTGCTAACCGACTTGTGCTGGGTGCTGCTTCAAGCCGCAACCGCTCCTTGTGCGCATGTTGACTCCTTGCCAAACGCACAGACACACACGCGCACACGCAGACAGATAGAATGCATGTATGTGCTGTGCATACGTCTGCAACACACCACAGAGACACAGGCACGCACAATGCACTCACGCAATGCACACACTCACAAGCACACACACACTCTCACAATGCACAACCTTCACGTTCTATTGTGCTGCCCGCCTCATGGTCGTCATTGTTGCCACCACCTCGACTCCCTCTCCTCCCCCTCTCCTCCCTCTCTCCCTCCACCACCAACCAGATCAAGGACACACTTGGTGCCCTACAACCGCTGGTCAAGAAGCAGTCCGAGAAAGTGCGGGCGTTGTCAGATGCCGTGAGCGCGTGTGATTTTCACCTATCGTCGCAGCAGAAGGAGGCGCTTGAGATTGAATCCGTGACCCAGACCAAACTCGACAGGGTGAGCGGTGTGGTGGTGGTGGCGTGATGGTTTGCTTGGATCGATAGCGGTAGGGCAGCGGCTTTCTGCTGCGCCCTGGCTGCTGCCAACAACACAATGAGCATGGTTGCGCCGTTGTGATGTTGCATTGCAGATGAAATGTAGGCGCCTCAAGTCGCAGCGCATCTGAACCATCACACGCAAACACAGAACATCCAGACACACACACACACACACACACACACACACACACACACACACACACACACACACACACACACACACACACACACACACACACACACACACACACACACACACACACACACACACACACACACACACACACACACACACACACACACACACACACACACACACAAACAAACGCACGCACACACACACACACACACACACACACACACACACACACACACACACACACACCATGTGCACGACAGGCGCACCGCCTTGCACGTCGTATCCACTCGCGTCTCTCGGAGAAATTCAACGGCGCTCTCATCCCAATGGATCTCGCGCTCTGGGGTACGCAGCCATGCATGCGCTTGCATTGGCGCTGGCGTGTGTATGTGTGTATGTGTGTATGTGTGTGCGTGTGTGTGTATGTGTGTGCGTGTGTGCGTGTGTGCGTGTGTTTCCAACATGTTTGCGAGGTCATCCTTTGTATCTGTCACGCATGTCTTCGCCATGTGGAATGCTCACATCGGTTGTGAACAAATCACACACACACACACGCACACATAATCACACACACACACGCACACATAATCACACGCACACACGCACACACGCACACACGCACACACGCACACATAATCACACACACACACACACACACGACCATGTGCATGCCACCTCCATCCATATCTGCTCCAGGCAACATCCACCATCCCATGAGCGGGCTCGTACCGGTTCGGGCGGGCGGCGACAGCGCGTTTGCACACATCCACAAGACAACAGAGGAAACGTTGCTGCTCACAGTAGCAGGAGTCACAGCACGTGAGGAGCAGTGTGCTTTGTTGTCTTGTCGTGATGATGGTGATATTGCTTGGTTTATTGGGCGTGCTTTCTTGCTTCACAGCTTTGCTTCACTCACCCACGTACTCACATGCTTCCACACACGTGCACACATGCGCGCCAACCCCTCCCCCCCCCACCAATCACGACCTCATCTTCAATCACCACCGCCACCGCTGCCGCTGGTGACGTGACGCCAACCAGAGTGTGCTCTCCCTGATGATGTGCACATTCGTCTTCTCGTTCCCGCAACTCGCGCGTTCCCGCTTCGCGCCACCATTCGCCGTGCAACAGTTGCGCGCGTGTGTGCACGTGTGTCCGCGCATACCATGGCGCGCGTGCTTGCAAGGGGCGGGGCCGATGCTTGCCTGCAGGCAATGCAATGCACGGGCATATGCGGCTCTTCTGAGGCAGTTGCACAGGGCAGCGCCGCCGTCCACTGCTCGCTCTTTCGCGCGCTCCTCCTTCAACTCCACGAGGTACGAAACCTTGTTGTTGTGTGTGTTTGTGTGTGTTGTTTGTTGTGTGTTGTTTGTTTGTGTGTGCTGTTTGTTTGTGCGTGCCTCTGCGTGCGTGCGTGTTTGTGTGTGTGTCGTTTGTTTGTTTGTGCGTGCGTGTGTGTGTTGTTTGTTTGTGCGTGCGTGCCTGTGTGGCAGATTGACGGACCTGCACTCTCAACACGTCGTCCACACTCGTTTCCATGTTGCTCACGGTGTCACGTCCACCCTGTGTGTGTGTGTGTGTGTGTGTGTGTGTGTGTGTGTGTGTGTGTGTGTGTGTGTGTGTGTGTGTGTGTGTGTG
>NW_004754909.1:315902-323402 GCF_000188695.1 Salpingoeca rosetta | reverse complement strand
TGTGGATGTGAGCTGTGGATGTGAGCTGTGGATGTGAGCTGTGGATATGGATGTATTTTATTTGCTCGTGTGTTGACACCGCACCTCACTGCTTCCTTCACCACCACCAACTAACTCCCCCCCCCCTTCATTACCTACCAGCAGCCCACTGACGAGCGGCTGCGTGCAGTGCTGCACATTCGCCGGCCAACCCGTCGCGCCCCAAGCCGTGGTGGTGCCAATGACGACGACGACGATGCTTACGACGACCACCATCACCGCGACTACCTCCAACAGGTGTGTGTGTGTGTGTGTGTGTGTGTGTGTGTGTGTGTGCGCGTTTGTGTGTGTGTGTGTGTGTGTGTGTGTGTGTGTGTGTGTGTGTGTGTGTGTGTGTGTGTGTGTGTGTATGGTGCTGGCTTTGTGTGAAGACATCGAAATGCTTGAGTTGTGCCATCACGACAATGTCCTTCCTACTTGTCACATACGTCCATCACCCCTTCGCCTAACCTGTCACCTCACGTGCCTTCATCCCGCCCCCTCCTCTGTTCCTCTTCCCCCCATTGCAGCTGCACATTCCTTCCGCAGCGTCACCCAGCAACCCGCCATGAGACACCATACACACATGCACACACACACACACACATACACACACACTATGTGCATTGTCACATCAAACTGCCATGAATCGTGCTAAGGGCCTCTTTTTTTTTCTGTGTAATGAACGCGTAAAAGACGAGCCACAATTCCTCAATCAATCCAATCCATTATACAAGACCCCCAGCACAAGATTGTACGCTCAACAGACAGGATACACAGACAGACACAGACAGACACACAGACACACACAGAGCTGCTACAGCGTGCGTTAGCGCGGTTTGAAGCCGTACTTCTTCCGTTCGTAGAACAGATCGGTCTTTGACGCGCCAATATTCACAATCTTCGGACACCCGTCTCTCTGCACGGTCAAGAGGGGGCGACACAAGGTGGATGAGTACGTGACATGGAATCGGTGAGGAGGGGATGGGCAAAGGAGCACGCTTTGCACACGTGTCACGCAAGGAAAGCATTACAACCCAAAGCAAGACATTCGAGTTGGGCACACACGTCTTTCTCCTCGATTGTGCATTCTTTGCAGTAGTACGCATCGGAGACGCCGGGGCCACCGCAGATCACACAGCGACCTGTGGCAATCAGGGAACGTGAGCGCACATGAGCTGACAACGTTGCAAGCACAAGAGGCGCACAAGAAAGCCCACGGGCATGGTCATGAACAGACCCCACCACACACACACGCACACACACAAACACACACACACATACATACACACACACACGCACGCACACACACACGCACACACACACACACACACGCACGCACACACACACGCACACACACAAACACACACACACACACACCTTGGTATGTGCCGTAGTTGCACTCGTCACAGATGCGAACGAGGGTGCAGGGACGGACATAGGAATCGCAGATGACGCACTTGCCATCGCCTGTGATGAGAGCAAACAAGTGAAGGATGAGGTGAGTGCGTGAGCAGGATTGGCGGTTGATGGCATCGATACCATTGGTGAGTGCACAGAACACAAGCGAGCACACATACACATGTCCACACACATACGCACTCACGTATGCTTCGACTCACATTTCTCGCAGAGGCGGCCAATGGCTGTGGTGATGTGTTGGGGAGAGGGCAGGACACAACAAACACAGCGCAGCAACCACAACCACAAGTGAGCGAGTGATGTGTGTGTGTGGTGCGTGTGTCGCTGTTCAGGCACGCACACCAAAGTTGACATTCCAACTCCAAACCCCAAACCCAAAACAAAATGCCGTAGCAACAAGAAACATCTCCATCCACGCACAGCACGCCATCCCCTGCTCTTTTGCTAAGGTGCTTACCGACGCCTGGCTGCTTCCTGCACATGATGAGGTCGGGGTGGTGCTTGGCCATCTTGGCTGCTCTGTCTTGGTGTTTGTTGTGGCGTGGAAGAAGAAAGCAAAGAGCAGTGTGAATGTGTGAACGTTTGGCGTGAACGACTGAATTCAGTTTATAACGGCTTGTGTCTGAATTCAGTCGCACACGATTCCCACTCTCTTGCCCCACAACACCAAACGACACAACGACCACATCAGCTAACACACCAACCACACGCACCGACCACAAGATGGACCCCGAAGTTCGCAAGGTGTGTGTGTGTGTGTGTGTGTGTGTGTGTGTGTGTGTGCGTGTGTGCGTGTGTGTGTGTGTTGTGTGTGCGTGTGTGTGTGTTGTGTGTGTGTGTGAACGATCTTTGGTTCCTCCCGTTTCACTCGCTGCTCTCACGCTTGCTCTCACGCTTGTTCTCACCTCGCGCCATCAACATGAACATGCTGTGACCTTGCCCGCCCCATCTCCTCTTTCTATCCTCCTCCTTCTTCTCCACGAAGGCACTCGAGGAGCTCAGCGAGGTGCAGCAGACAACGCAGTCGCGCATGTACTTGCTGGAGCAACAAAAGGCACAGAAACAGCACGCTCTGCGGCGGTCCGTGCTCACAGCCCGCGAGGTGGAGCCCCTCAACGACACCGTCCCCTTGTACAAGTCCGTCGGCAAGATGTGCGTATTCCACCACCCACACACTCGCACACACACACACACACACACACACACACACACACACACACACGCACACACACACACAACAAGAGAGAGGCTGCTACTCATTGGTGGCTGGACGAATGGGGAGGGAGCCGGAGAGATCCACGAGGACGCTGAAGGCTGGTACATTTGTGGGGTGTATGTGTAGGCGATTGTGTTCAACTGACCCGTGCTTTGTGGAATGTGCCATCAGGTTTGTCATCTCCGACAAGGATACCATCATGAACGAGCTTGAGGAGATTGCCAAGGACGCTGACTCGTCCGTCAAGAAGCTCACGGTGTGTGCGTGTGTGAGTGTGCGTATGTGTGTGTGCATGCATGTGTGAGTGTGTGCATGTGTGTGTGAGTGTGTGAAGGTGTGAGTGAGAGTGTGTGAGTGAGTGAGTTAGTATGTGAGTGTGTGTGTGAGTGGGTGAGTGAGCGAGTGAGGTTGTGAGTGGCACGAATAGCTCCAAATGACGTCAGCATACACATGTGTACACGTGATGACATACGCTGACGTGATCTATCCATGGCTACACCGGCCACCATCAACTGTGTAGGAGGCGCAAAAGAAGATGGAACAATCACTGAAGGAGCAGCAGGAGAGCGTGCGTGATCTCGTGCGCCGTAAGGGCGGCAGTGCATAAGCAGACACAACCGAACACCGCGTGTTTGTGCCGTTGTGTTGTCGTTGATGATGTTGATGTTGGTGATGGTGATGTGTTTGTGCGCGAGAATGTTGTGTGCGTGTGTGCAGCGTGGTTGCAGTTGGCTTCATGGTGTGGATGTAGAGACTGACGCCCTGTGAAGATTAGAAGAGTGTGTGAGGTAGAGGTTGATGTACTGTCAGCATGCGTCATGTGTCTGTGGAAAGCCTCGCCCATTCTTGTGTGTTGGTTTGTTGCTGCTATTGCTCTCGCTGATGGATGGTGTGTTGGTTCGTTGTTCGCCATAAAGCCATCTCTCCAAGTTAGCAAGTACACACGCATTCGTACAACCCAACGTTCATCAACTACCACCAGTGCCGAGACGTGAATGCACTCAAGCATACACATACACATGTACATTCATTCGTGTGCGATCTGGTTTGTTGTGGTGCGCGAAGCGACAAAACGTCACGAAGACAGCAAAGAGCACTACCAATCAACCCTTGTGCCAGAAATGTAACAGTGTCACTGAAGCAATGAGCGCGCATGCGCGCGCTTGTGCGTGTGTGTGTGTGTGTGTGCGTGTGTGTGCACGATTTCACAGAATGCCAACAATGTACACAGCGTGCCTGACTATTCACCATCACCATCATCGTCAACACAGTCATCCGCAACATTGTCGTTATCATCAATACCATCATCAACACCGATCAATCATTCGAGGAGCAGCGTGGTGGTGGCATTAGTGGCGTTGTGGTGGTGGAGCGCCGAGCGGTTGCACGCGTGTGCGAGGTTGAGGTCGTCACCGGCGTCGATTGCGTCCAAGATTGTGACAACGAGACTCACCACCAGCACCGCCACGCCAACCACAGCCAACGTCGCAGGCAGGATCTGCAAGTTGTAAGTTGCCAGGGTAAGAGGGGGGGGGCAGCAGTTTGAGAAGAGGGGGAAGGACGATAGTGGGGGGGGGGAGAGTGAGAGTTGAAACGGAAACAATTTACAACACAGGCACAGACAGACAGGCAGGCAGGCAGGCGTGCAGAGAGAGGGAGAGAGGGAGAGACAGACAGGGAGAGAGAGAGAGAGAGACAGAGAGACAGACACGCAGACACACACACACACACAGACACACAGACGCACAACCACACACACACGCACACACGCACAGACAGACACAGACACACACACACACAACCACACACAGACACACGCACGCGTGTAAATTGACACCTTTTGGCGGGTGGGCATGTTTGGTTTGAGTTTGAGGACAAAGAGCGGCGGGAGGATAAAGGATATGGCGATTGAGCCAATGGCACCCGATATGCCAAGCACCACAGACACATCCGCAACCAACTGCAGGGCAGCCACGAGAGACAGGCAGACAGCGCGGGTAAGACGGTGGGGCTTAGGGGGGGGGGGCGTTAGAATAGAGCAACAACACGAGCGTCAAAGGTTCATCACCCCAACATCACAACACAACACCACAACACATCACGACATCAACACCACGTGACAGCATCAAGTTGCCTGACCATGGCGATGGTGTATGCGAGGCCGACGGTGGCGGTCATGATCACGGCGCGGCGCCCGATGCGAAACGGCCGCTGCTCCGGCGGCGTCGCATCCCCGGCATGGAACAGCATCTCCTCAAGCGTCACGAGGCTGCACGTAGATGGCGTGGAGGTGTGTTGAGGTGGGGTGTGGGTTGAAAGGAAGGGGGGGGGTTGAGTGTGTGAGGGACATGTCAACGAGGGCGTCAAGCATATACCATAGCATGATATGACTTGTGCATGTACAGACACACACACACAGACACACACACACACACATACGCACACGCACGCACGCAAACGCAGACACAGATACCCAACATATATCGAGTGTACTGACCAGGGGTTCATCATGAGCGGGAATGAGCACAGGACAATGAGGGCAACGCCCACGCGTCCCACCATCACCGCCGTGTCATCAACCTGAATGATGATGATGATGATGATGATGGTGATGATGGTGATGATGATGATGATGATGATGATGATGATGATGACGACGACGATGATGTGACGGTAGCAACAATGATGCCCATCATCATTGGTGCATGGAATCAGAAGTGAAGATCATGCGCACACAAGATCTTGATTCCCACCGCCACCTGCTCTCATTTGTGTGTGTGTGTGTGTGTGTGTGTGTGTGTGTGTGTGTGTGTGTGTGTGTGTGTGTGTGTGTGTGCAAGTCATGCCTCGTAGTTGAGCAGCACGTTCCCCTTGATCTCTTGGAAGAAGGTGAGGTATCCAAACAGCCCAATCAGAATGTACATCACCATGCACACGCTCAATGCTCCTGTGCGTGCGTGCGTGTGTGTGTGAGGGAGTGCGTGCGTGCGTGCGTGTGTGTGTGTGTGTATGAGAGATGGAGGGGGCGCAGGCGTAAAAGGACAGCAACACGCAGCGTGAGGTTCAATCCCATTTCTCCAAACACACACACACACACACACACACCAAAACAGGCGCACCGTAGATGACGCGTCT
Organism: Salpingoeca rosetta; assembly: GCF_000188695.1. NCBI lineage: Eukaryota > Choanoflagellata > Craspedida > Salpingoecidae > Salpingoeca > Salpingoeca rosetta. The sequence continues at coordinate 317,611 of NW_004754909.1, read as the reverse complement.
GACGTTGCGGCGAGTCGGCGACTCGAGAGTGGAGAGGAGCGCAAACAGGTTCATCTGGCAGGTGTAGGCGAGGGTGATGATGGGCATGGCTCGGAAAATGGTTTCCGTGACGTTGATGAAGTTGACGTCTTGGCCGCTGCCTTTGTTGAGCGACTCCCCACTTCGCACCACAACGATCACCAGCAAATACGACACCATCGCAATGGCCTGGAACGTCGGATTGTGTTGCATTTGTTGTATGTATGGAGGTTGTGTGTTGTTTCGTGTGTGTATGTATAGGTGTTGTGTGTTGCATTTGTTGTATGTATGGGGGTTGTGTGTGATGTGGGTGAGTTAGTCAGCTGTTGGGCGAGTCAACATGCAAGAGCGTGTGCGTGTGCGCACGAGAAAGCAAAGATATTGCACGCCATTGGTTGGTTCTTGGAGTACACACACAGACACACACACACAGATACACACACACACACACGCACACATTCACACACAGAGTTGACCACGGCTTACGAGGTACGAGACGTAGCGGAGGGAGTCGATGTGCTTGAACATGCACAGCGGACAGACGACGAGCAGACTGAGGCTGATGCTGAACCGCCTGTCTGCATATATGCTGCAGAAGTCCTCGTTCGTCCCGCCCATCCACTGGCCTGAATGTGTGTGGAGGCAGCACGCCCGGGGGGGGGGAAGAGAACGTTATGCATGTGCATACACTTGTGTACATGTGTGCTTGTGAGGTGTGTTGTGCGAGCATTGCATGCAATCACAAACACACACACACACACATACACATACACACGCACACATACATATACACATACACACGCACACACAACACCAAGAGCGAAGCTTACCGATGAGAGGGCTCATCATGTCTCCCACAATCACCAGGTACGATGTTGCCGCCCCAAATGTGGCAATCACAAGCGAAATCTGCACCAACAACAACCAACAACAACCAACAACAGCGGGATGAACACGATGCAGGCAGCAGGGTGAGCCCGTGTTACAGTCTTGTTGTTGCCATCATCGTGTGCCCTGTCCAGCACTAACATGTGCGGCCACGAGAACCGAAAGCGTCGAGCGACATGACAACCGAAAGCGGCAAGGGTCCCACCTGCGTGGCGATGATGCCGGGTCTGCCCAGCGCACAACTGGCAATTTCAGAGAAGGATCGACCTGCCGTACACCAGGTGCGAGTGAATGTGTATTGCATGATGTGAGATGGGGTGGGTGAGGTGGTTGGGGATGTGCATAGGGGTAAAATGACGCAGAGGGAAACAGTGCAGAGATAATGCAGAGACGACGCAGGGGGGATCCACCATGCAGTCACTTTGACAACACGCTCAAACAGCGCACACGCGCACACCTCCGCATGCTTTTGAAGCTGAGACGAGGAGCACGCAGGAGTAGACAACCAGGAAGTACACGGACACCAACAGCACAGGCCCGATGATGACGCCTGCAACAGCATTGAAAACGAAGCGGTGGGCGCGAGGAAGCAGCAGGACAACAGTCAACACAGGCAGGACGAAGCACCAGGTCAGTGGCTTGCATAAGACAGACGGTAGAATGCCGGTGAGCGCAAGCCAAGCGACAGGACAACGCCGATCGATCGGTCACCCACCCACCCACACACACACACACACACACACACACACACACACACACACACACACACACACACACACACACACACACACACACACTACTAC
>NW_004754909.1:305081-310081 GCF_000188695.1 Salpingoeca rosetta | reverse complement strand
CTCCTTGTTGCCCGTGCTGCAGTGGTGGTGGTAAGCACTTCTGTACGCGTCGACATGACGTTGTGTTACACACGTGCTTGTGGCTTGCCTAACCACTATACGCGTATTCATTCCTCACACCACCCCTCTGTCCCTCTGCCTGCCATATGTGTGTGTGTGTGCGTGATCAGCCTGCAGCAGCTGCTTGAGAATCCAGGCGCAGAGGACCTGTGTCTCGACTTTACAATGACCAACGAGATGCAGGATGGAACAGTCGTCGTCTCAAACATCATCGATCGCGGTGGGTGTGTGCGTGTGTGTATGTGTGTGTGTTTGTGCGATTGCTCTGTGTGTGTGCGTATGTGTGTTTGTGTGTTTGTGCGATTGCTGTGTGTGCGTATCAATTCACATGTTCAAAGTCCACCTCACATCGCTCACCACCACCACCACCATCACCCTTCTTCACCCCACTCCCCCCGTGGCCAGGCAATGAGGTTGACGTGACGGACAGCAACAAGCGGGAGTACGTCGACCGCCTCCTCCGCTTCCAATACAAGGACGGCGTCAGGCAGCAAAACGCAGCGTTCTTCCGCGGCTTCACAGAGTGCGTTTGGCTGTGTGTGAGAGAGCGCGCGCGTGTGTGTATACTTGTGTGTTTGTGTGTGTGTATGTGTGTGTGTGTGTGTGTGTGTGTGTGTGTGTGTGTGTGTGATCATGTGTGTGATCACGGATTTTCTGCCCCACAAGTCACACTCACGAACACATCCAATCACCGCCATCATACACATGCACCACTGACACAGGTTCATCCCAGCGTCGTCTGTGCGGCAGTTCTCTGCCGGGGAGGTGATATCGCTGATTGCGGGCAGCAGCACCATCGACGTGGACAACTGGCGCGAGGAGACGGTGTACGAGGAGTACGACAAGGACTCGCAGATCGTGCAGTGGTTCTGGGAGATTGTGGCGGACATGAGTGATGAGCAGCGCAACGACTTGCTCCGTTTCTCCACGGGCTGCTCGCACATTCCAATTGAGGGCTTCAAGGGGCTCCAGGGCACGCACGGCACGAACAAGTTCACCATCGCAAAGTGCGTACATGTGCTGGTACTGTGGTGTCGTGGTGTGTGTGTGTGTGTGTGTGTATGTGTGTTGTTGTTGCTGGTGCCTTGCGCGTTGTAGAGGCGGTGGTCGGTTCAAAGGGTGTTGGTGTTGTTCGCTTTGGTGCAAGCAACCGCAAGCTGTGGTCTCACGCCAACCCAACCCCCCCCCTCCCCCACTTCTTCCCATTTCATCACCACATTACACAAATCACAGGGCGGGCGACACGCGGTACTTGCCTGTCGCACACACGTGCGTGAACCGGATGGACATTCCGGAATACTCAACCAAGGAGGAGCTCAAATCCAAACTTGAAACGGCAATCAGCGAGACTGAAGGGTTTGCCATCGTGTAAGCCACGATGGATGATGATGGATGGACGGATGTGATGATGGATGGTGGTGGTGATGACTGTTATTTCGAGGTGATTATTCGATCGGGTGTGCGTGTGTTTGCAAGTGTGCTTTGTAGTTATGTTAACGGCGTTGGTCTTTCTCTTTGCAGCCATTGTGCGCCTTTGTCTTCTCTATTCGAACAGCAGTAAACGGATAGTTCTTGCGAGCACACAAGAACGCAGCGCACTTTCGTTGTCCAACACACACACGCAGACACACACACACACATGCAACGGGGCGGTATCTCAGCGCCTGCGATCCGCGTGCCGTTTGTACCGCTCAAGTTCCTGTTGACAAAGCCACGAAAATGCAACAGCTGCGTGAGCATGCTCTTGAGACATCGAACAATGTTCGTCGACCCTCGCACCCATTTCAACACCCTTGCTTGCATGCATGAAATATTGCTTGCAGGGACACCTGCATCTTTCGCTGCCTCGCTTCGTCAATGGCCGGCTCTTTGTATCGCGTGTCCTGCGCAGGGTCCGTCTTGTCATCCGCCTATTTCGAATCGTGTGTTGTATGTGTATGTGCGTGTGTGTGTGAACGCGCGTTCGCTTGGGTCGACACACAGACAGACAACCCCATCGTCAAGCAAACACATATCCGCTCGTCAAACATTACCCCCCCCCCCACACACACACACACTCCATGCACAAACACACACACACGCGCGCGCGCGCACCACCTCCCATCCCACTCGTCGCGCGAATCACCTCTGGCCTGTCCATGTCCACGCCGTCCTGTGGAAATATCTCCGTAAACGCGCCCTTCCACAGCCCAAGCGGTGTCCTGCGCAGCGGGCACGTTTACGTTTGGTGCGGGCGTGGTGTGTTGTAATGTGTATTGTAACGTGTACATGTGTGTGTTGTGAGAGAGCTCGCGTGAGGAGGGAATTGCTGAAATGTAGAGCGCGTGACACGTGCGTCATTCAGACAGGGACTGGCGCGAGTACAGGCGTGCACAGCGTGCACAACCAACTGGTATATGTGATCACCTGGCTGACAGCGCTGCCTGGCCGGCTGCCTGTGGTGGTGCTCCTGCCAATCGCAGCAGCCGCAGGTGGGGAGCAGAAAAGGAAGGGGATGTGAGAAGAGGAAATGGTTGTTGATGGTAATGAAGGTGGTGGTGGCGGTGGTGGTAGCATAGGCGCGAAGCACAACAACAGCGAGATAAACACACACACGGCTTCAGGGCAACCAGAAGACCAACGAAGCAGCAAACCCCCTTCCCCAAACACCCCCACCCCACGAGGTTCTGAGCACAGAACGTCTCATTGGCATGACGCCCTTCGTTACCGATGCTCTCGAGCGAGTCTGCGCCAACGGGGATGAGGAGCGGTTTGTTGTGGTCAAAGTGCGCCGACCGCCTGGTGCACCATGTGATGGCGGTGATGGGGTAACGGTGGTGGTGGTGATCGTGAGGTTTGCACATGACGAACACACGCACGCACGCACACACACACACACACACACACACACACACACAACAACTCACTCACTCACACACACACGACTTACACACACACACACACACGACACACACACAACTTACACATTGAATGGGATCTTGAATGCAAAGTTTGCGAGCTGTGCCCGACAGCGAACCATCAAGCTCTCCTCCTTTGGTGATAACGCACCAGTTGCAACGAACACAAAAACACGATAGGGTGGCGAGCAGTTGAGGTGTGGCAGTGCATGCTTAGGGGGCAGGGGGCATAACACCAGCACGCAGACGACGAGAAACGACGACCACCGCCACACCCGCTCTTCTTTCAATACCAATCAACCCGTCACCACCACCACCACCACCACCACCACCATCACCACCACCATCACCACCACCATCACCACCATCACCACCATGAGGACCTGGCTGGTGAAGATGAGAGAACCGCCGTGGAAATGGGCGAGGAAGCGGAGGGTTCGCGCAATGGTCTTGCGTCGCTCGGAGTCAAAGTTCTTTGCACCACCAATTGGCGAAGAGAGGAGGGGGATGGCACGATCAACACGGTGCATTGGAACGTGCATGAAGCAAACGTGTATATGCACACGCACACTTTCACGTGCCGACACACACGCACACACATGTACAAATACGCAACTACATACACGCATTTACAAACGCACCTGGAAGACGTCGTATTTGGTGCCGACGATGAGGAGCGGAACGAGCAGTGGCTGAATCATGGGCAGATCCTAAAGTCAACCGCAACACACACACACACACGCACGCACACATGTACACACACACACACACATGTACGCGGTGAGAGATGGGTTGGAAGGTGGTGACACACGTGTGTATGGGTTGAGGTGAGGGTGCTTTTTCGCTGTGGTCTCTGTTGGACAAGTGAACGATGCAGACACAATACAAGGGTGATGTGCTGCTCATATTCCACATCGCACATGACGATGACACATTTGCATGACAGCACCAACGAACCGGGTGATCGTCGCCGTATCTGCTCACGGACTTCTTCTTCAGATACGCAGGCAGCCTGAGCACACACATGCACACATGCACACATGTGCATGTGTGGATGATGGCGCAGCGTGAAGATGGGCAGCGAGGGGCACGGCATCACATCGTTAAGGTCGAGGAGTCCACGCCACAAGGCAGCACAAACACAACCGACAACAACAACCATTATCATCATCATCATCATCATCATCATCATCATCATCATCATCATCATCATCATCATCTTCATCTTCATCTTCATCATCATCATCATCACCACCACCACTACGCACTTTGACTCTCGGCGATTGAGGTCGTCAATGACTTTGTCGATGCGCCGGCGCACGCTCGACAGCAGCGCCTCCGATGTCGTCCATAGCTGCTGAGGCTGACTCAGGTCAACCACAAGCACTACACACAGCGACCTGCGGCATTGAGACAAGGGGGGGGGGGGTGCGTATGGTCAAGTGAGTGCATTGTGTGTGTGTGTGTGTGTGTGTGTGTGTGTGTGTGTGTGTGTGTGTGTGTGTGTGTGTGTGTGTGTGGTGTTTTTTTGTACATATCTTGCTCCAAAACCAACTCTCCCCTTCCCATTCTCCACTCCCTTCCCTTGCACCCTGCATCTCGACCTAATTGAGTGTGGGTGCCTTGATGGGCGGGTCGACAAGATTCCCCGGGGAGGGGCGGGCCGCGAGCTCCCAGAAATGTGGCGACATGCTTCCCTGCGGGGATATAGAGGGTGGAATGGGGGGAAGAAAAAAAAAAAGAAGAATGAAGCGATTCTCCTACCTAATACGCTGAGACACAGACACATCAGAGGCAGAGGGGTGCGGAGCCCGTTTGATTGCAGTCTATCGGACGCGGCAGCAAAAGAGAGAGGGGCGTTAAGACAGAGAGAGCACGAAGCGAAGAGCGGGGGGCTTACTCGCGAGCTAGCCGCTCACTCTCGCCTGCCTGCGGGGGTGAGGAGGAGGTGAGGAGAGAGCAGAGAGCATGGAAGGAGGGTTCGAGGGAAAGAGGTGTGGATAGAGGCAGAACTGGGGTGGAGGGAACCGGCATGCCGGACGG
>NW_004754909.1:301045-304981 GCF_000188695.1 Salpingoeca rosetta | reverse complement strand
CTCTCTCTCTCTCTCTCTCTCTCTCTCTCTCTCTCTCTCTCTCTCTCTCTCTCTCTCTCTCTCTCTCACACACACACACACACACACACACACCAGGTCGTGGCCTCGTGCGCGGCGGCCGAATGTGTATTCCAGAGCGACAGTTGGCTTTGGGGCCACTTCCCGGTCCAGAAACCGCAGGATCATTGTGCTCTTGCCCTACCATTTGCAGTTTGAATGAAAACTGGTGAGCGAGCAGCGCGATGCAACAGACAGACAGACAGACAGACAGACTGACTGAGAGAGAGAGAGCGACATGCAGACAGTTGTGTGGTGCGTGCATGCGTGTGACGGTGCTATGATAGTTGGTCACAGTGCAGTAGTGTTGATGAATGGACCAGATGCATGGCCACAACATACCCCTGATTGGCTGCCCACGAAGAGCACAGTGCGTTCCTCTGCAACCAAATGAATGGTGGCAGGCAACGTGAGCGCACACAATAGCTAAAACAGATGCAACCACTTGCGCACACACACACACACACAAAAGCACGCACACACACACACACACACACAAAGCACGCACACACACACACACACACGCACACACACATGCACACACACACACAAAACGCACGCACGCACACACACACACGCACCTGCATCTTTTGCCTTTTCACGCGCAGCTTGGTGCTGCGCAATCTTCCACAAATCCTTTGCAGACGAGGACGCCGACGACGATTGTGTTGCGGTGCCTGTGCTGGATGACGAGCTCTTGCTCTTCCTCTGTTGCCTTTGTTGTTGTTGTGGCTGTTGATCCGGCCGTGCCGGCAATCGTCTTGCAAGCACGCACATCAACAAAACACAAGGAGCAACTGCGTGAGTCCAGTACTTGCTCACTGCATGTCCTGCAGAGAGAGAGAGAGCCAGGCAGAGAGACAGAGAGAGACAGAGAGAGGCAGAGAGAGGCAGAGAGAGGCAGAGAGAGGCAGAGAGAGACAGAGAGAGGCACACACACACACAGACACACACACACAGACACACACACACAGACACACACACACACACCTCTGTGCGCTGGTTGGTCGGTCAGTCATCTTCCTGCTGGCTTCACTTCTTGTTTGCTTGCTTGTGTGTTTCGCCTGGTAACCGCCGCCGTGTATGATTTGGATGTTTTTCTGTGTCGCATTGTCGCAGTGTCGCCTACTGTCGCAAACGCGCCAACCGCAACACGTTCACGTTCAGACGCAAGATGAGCAGTGTGGACAGTGCGATGGCGCTGAGCCTCTTCAAGCGCGCCCTCAAGGCAAACCCGTGAGTACATATTAGGATGCGTGACATGATGCTCTTGCACAGGAACAGCACGCAGCTGTTGTCACCTTGTGCGTAACCACACACCTCTTCCATTCGTGTGTCACTGCGTTCCATCACAGGTCTGCGACAGTGAAGGAGCTGCGGCACATTTACTGCAAGGATGTTGGGTGAGTGTGTTCGTGTGAGTGTGTTCGTGTGTGCGCGCGCGCCATATCCCGTGTCTCCTGTTTTGCTTGTCTCGCTTGCGCAGCAACCTCTGTCTCAACGCTTTTTCTTGTACGCACTGCAGGCAGGATGAGGGATCTTTGTCGCCACAAGTGCGCAAGGAACTCAAGACGCTGATGATTGAGGCCGCGTCCGCAATGGAGGACGAGCAAGAAGGTGGCCAGGAGGAAGAGCACGCGGACGCAAAACAAGGCGATGATGGCGAGGAGCATGACGGAGATGCAGGCAGTGAGAAGAACGGGGCAGGCCAACAGAGAGACGTGTCACCGTCCCCACCGGATTCGCCAGTGACGAAGCAGAAGCCGCAGACAAAGGGCAAGGCTGAGGTGGACCTGAGCGATTCCGACTTTGACAGTGACCAACCCGAGGAGGAGGAGGAGACGCGCAGTCGCAGGCGCAGCAGCGCGAAGGCCAAGAAGCAGCCAGCCGTCAAAGCAGCAAAGACATCAGCGGCCAAGAAGACCCGCCACATCGACAGCGACAGCGACGGCGCTGGAAGTGGTGAAGATGATGATGATGATGGTGAGAGGAAGGAGAGTGACAGTGATAGCGATGACGAAGAAGACACGCCATCCTCGTCCTCAAAGACAAAGACCAAGAAGCAGAAGACCAAGCAGTCTGCCAAGAGCGAGTCTGACGCGGTGAAATCGTATCGCAAGATGGTCTGGAAGTGTGGTATTCGTCCAAAGTACAGCCAGCTCTTCACGCCAGGTGTGTGTGTGTGTGAAAGTGAGTGTGTGTGTGTGTGATTGTGTGTGAGAGTGTGTGTGTGATTGTGTGTTTGAGTGTGTGTATGTGTGTGTGAAGGTGAGTGGGTGTACACTTGTGTGTGCAAGTGCGCGCACAATTTGAGCTGACGGCTGGTGTTCCTGCCGCTTTGTCGTGCCACTCCACCTCAATCATCACCCTTATTGCCTGCAGGCATGAGTGACGGTCGCAAGGTGTCGAAGCTGCGCAAACTCATCAAGGAGTTCTTTGACAAGATTGGTTTCAAGGGCAACATCACGCTGTCAAACTGCGAGGTGGCGTCTGCTTGTGTGGGGGCGGGGACCTGTTGTGCGTCTTGCTGACTTGTGTACGTGCTCGCTGACACTTGCGAGCTCGCTTACACTTGCGAGCTCGCTTACACACACACACACACACTTACTAACACACACACACACACACACACACACACACATACTAACACACACACACACACTTACTAACACACACACACACACAGCGGGCCAAGGAGCGCTACGATGAGCAGCGCGAGCTGGACGAGCTCGACGTATCCAACATCATCCAAGATGAGGGCGGGCGGCGGCCGCGGCGGGCAGCGAGCAGAGCAGCCCGCAAAAACGTGCAGCAGACATTGCGCCAACAGGAGGCGTATTTCGACGACGAGGAGGAGGAGGAGGAGGACAGGGTGGCGTGGTCGGGCCGCCGTGGTGGTCGCAGGGGGAAGAAGGCCAAGAGTGGCGATGGTGATGGTGATGGTAGCAGTGGTGGTGATAGCGACGATGATGGTGGGAGTGAGGAGGGGGTGGAGAGTGATGATGAGGAGGAAGAGGAAAAGAAGGGCAAGAAGGCAAAGAGTAAGAAAGCAGCGGTGGACAGGCGAACGAAGAAGATGGTGGCGGCTGTGAGTGGCAGTGACAGCGACAGCGACGATGGTGTTGAGCAGGGCGAAGCACAGAAGAAGCGAGGCGCCAAAACAAATGGTGCTGGTGCTGGTGACGGTGAGGAGGAGGAGGAGGGTGAGTCGCCCACGAAGCGAGCCAAGACGACGCCTGGGGTGCGACGCATGCTGGAGAGCAGCGAAGATGAAGACGAAGACGAAGATGAAGATGAAGACGAAGATGAAGATGAAGATGAGAAGGAGGTGGAGGAGGGGAAGGAGAAGGCCAAGAAGAAGGAGGAGGAGGAACAAGAGAAGGGAGGCAGCGATGATGATGGTGATGAAGAGGAGGACGAGTATGAAGCGGTGGAAGAGGAGGAAGACAGTGACGATGAGGGCGATGACAGCGACTTTGACCCAGCGGAGTATGAGTAAACGAACGCACATGGGGCGGGGAATGTAACAAAGAGAAGACAGAGAAGAGGGGGGGGGGTGGTGGAAGAGAAGGAAGAGGGTAGGCGCAGGAAAACACACACACACACACACACACACACACACACACACACACACACACACACACACACACACACACACACACACAGGGTGTCACACTCGGAGAGGGTCACACTGAGAACGTGGGTGAAGTTTGTTTTTCTTTTTTTGCTTCGGGTTTTCTCTTTGTTTTGGACATACACAGAAGAGAAGGGGAGTTGAGGGTTTGGTGTGTACTTCGTTTGGTGTGGGTGGCCCCTCCGTGGGACTTTAAGTTTCCCTTTGTTGGGGTGATGTACCTTGTTTGTGTGGGGGGGGTACCG
>NW_004754909.1:276828-294428 GCF_000188695.1 Salpingoeca rosetta | reverse complement strand
GCGGGGAAGCCGGCACCATCGCAGGCGCCATTGTCGGCACGCTGCTCGGCCTTGCTCTCCTCTCCCTCGTCTATCTCAAGTTCTGCCGGCGCCGCAACGAGGACGACTACTCGCTCATCCAATAACACCACACAACCACATGTGCACGTGTGCATACGCCATGCACATGCACATGCCATGCACACGCCCTCCTGTTTCTTGCTCTCTCTCTCTCTCTCTCTCTCTCTCTCTCTCTCTCTCTCTCTCTCTCTCTCTCTCTCTCTCTCTCTCTCTCTCTCTCTCTCTCTCTCTCTCTCTCTCTCTCTCTCTCTCTCTCTCTCTCTCTCTCTCCCTCTCTCTCTCTCTTGACCCGAGCCTCCGTTATGTTGCTGCGCTCGCCTGTTGTTTGTCGTTGTTGTTTGCTACTGCTGCCGTTGTTCTTGTTGTTGCTGTCATGTGCTTTCTGCACCGCGTTCGCACACCCATGCTTGTGCCTTGTTGTCTTTGTGCCTTGTTCTCTTCAACTGCACGCTTCTTGCAAGCAAGAACCACGTTTCGTTGTTCCCTGCCGTGTTTCCTTTTCTCGCTTGCCTTCTTTGTTCCCGTTCTTTCCGCTTGCGTTTTGCGGTGCTTGTGCTTGTGAGTGCTTGTGGGTTTGCGTGTATATTGTCTGATGCACACTCCTTTCACACGGCTGAACAGCCGCTCAAATTAAAGGCACACTCAACATCAACACCAAACAACATCAAACAACATCCAACATCCAACGAGCAACACATCACACGGATGGGCAGAATAAGTTAATCATCTCTACGAGGCAAGAAGGGAAGAGTATGCACATGCTTGTATGACACCACCACCACTACCACCACCATCCATCGTCACAGTCATCATCTCTTCTTCAGTGGCGACGCCTGTGAAAAGTCGATGGAGCCAACCTGCACGCACATGTGTTTGCGTTGTCCGCACATTCAACGTGAGCCAACCGGCGAGTACAAAACGCGGCGTCTGCACATGTCTTTGGACAATTTGCACCACATACAGACACTTGACCACGATGACACTCAACACAATGCAATGGAACGCAATGTCCCGCCATAAAACCACACACCACCACCATCCACCATCATCCACCATCATCATCATCACCATCATCATCACCTTGTTGTTGTGCACGCGCTCGGCCTGCGCCTCTGACAGCTTCCGGGCCACTTCCTCTTCGCTGTCCATCAGGGAATTCCTGACGCTCGTCTCCGCCTCTCCATCACCGTCATCATCATCAATCGGAGTGCCATCCTGTTCATAGAGAGAGTGTGTGATGGCAACATGGGCTGTTATTGAGCGCGAAGGAAAGAAACGTCGCCGGCATACAGCAGCAGACAACACACACAAACACACACACACACACAAATGCACGCACGCATGCACACAAACACACATATCCATGACACATACACACGCACGCATGCACGTATGCATGCACGTATGCACACACACATGCACACACACACACATACACACAATCCCCTCACCGCCCTGCGACCCATCACGAACAGCTGCGCCGTACCTCTGTGCCGCGAAGGATGCGCAGGTACTCGTCTGCCTCCTCATCGTCAATGTCGTTGTACTCCGGCTGCCAGTCGGCGAGCGGGTCGACAGGGTGCGGCGTCATGTACTCCCGCGGCTCAATGCTCGTCTGGCTTGGCTTGCGTGGCAGCACTGGTGGTGGTACGTGGTGCGGGTGGTTCGTGCTGCCCTGCTGGCGACGCTGGTCGTTGCGTCGCAGCGTTGGGCGCGGGTTCATGAGGGCAGAGGGGTTGACGGGAATGCCGTAATTGAGCGAGATGTCACGGTTGACCGCCGCCTGCGTGTGTGCGTCTGCATACATGACAGCGGACGCGCCAACAGCACTTCGCGTTGTCGTTGGCGTTGTTGACGTGGACGTCGCCGTTCCTCCGTTGCTGTTGGAAAACGCAACATACTGATGTGGATGTTGTTGTTGCTGCTGTTGTTGCTGTTGCTGTTGCTGTTGGTGCAGGTGCTCTTGGCTGCTACCCAGCGGTCTGTTTGTACGGATCGTTGTCCACGGTGACGATCGCGTGCTCCCATCACGGCTCGCATGTCCGCTGCCACCACCGCTCCCGCTGCCGCTGTGCCCGCTTGGGACGGACCCAACGTTGCCCGCGTATGTGGGGTTGGTCCGCATGCTCCCCCCATTGCTGCTGGTGCTGCCGTTGTTGCCATTGCCGTAGCTGTGCCTGCTGGTGTCAGACGGCGTGCGGTGGTGCTGGCGGTGATTCGACGACGACACGCGGCGCTCCATCGTCTCCATCGCAAACGTCATCGGCTCAACCACTTGCAGGTCTGTATCAAGTGCACCAAGAGAGATGTGGAAGTTGTTGGACGGGGTGAGGAACATGGCGAGCATGGGATGGCGCGTGACGGGTTTCAGCAGGATGGATCATAAGATAAAAATCAAACGCATGAACACACACACAAACACACACACGACGCATGCACACACGACGCACGTACGTGATTTCCGCCTGCGTGCGACCCCGCTGCCACCGCCACGGCAGTAGAGATACGTGGCGATGGCGATGACAAGAGCAAGGGCAGCAGCGAGTCCAATGACGGCGGGGAGCGGAACAGCGGCGGCGGCGCTGGTGCTCGGCGAACACGAACCCGTACTGGAGGCATCCGTCAGCCGCTCAAAGGTGCTGGGCTGTGATCGGCAGTGGCATTGGGAAGGGGGGGGGTGTCAGAAACGGTGCTTCAATGGAATGGAAGTGGAATGGATATGGGATGGAATGGAAATGGGAGGCAACTTGCTGACACACACACACACACACACACACACACACGTATACACGCACCACACGCACCACACGCACCACACGCACGTACACACGCACCACTGTTGCGAGGGAGGCGATGGCACCCGTGTCTGCGCTCTGTTTGAGCCGCGTGACCACATCCTCCAGCGGCGGGCCGTTGCGTGTCGTGAGGTTGCCCGTCACAACCACACTCCCCGGTGCAAACGACACGACAATAAACGTCTGTGTACCCGTGGTTGTGTCCTTGTACAGCGATTCTACCGCCGTGGACACCCGTGAAGACAGCGACGCAAACGGAGCGGATTTCGCGTCCGCCAGCTCGGGCGTAAACGTGTCTGGCAGCTTAAACTGCACGCGCGCAACCTCCAGGGGGCGTGTCGTTGCGTTTGGTTGCGTAAAATACTGCGGGCTGATGTCGCTGATTGCGTCAAGGCCGCCCATGATGGTGACAGTCAGCACCACGCGGTACGGGGTGAGCGGCGCGAGTTGCGTCACGTTTGTTGTGCGCGTGCTCACGGCAGGTGTCAGCGTTTGCACCAGCACACTGCTTCCATCGTACACCTGTGGCAAGCGGAGGAGAGTCGATGCGTGAAGGTGTGTGTGTGTGTGTGTGTGTGTGTGTGTGTGTGTGTGTGTGTGTGTGTGTGTGCAGATGTGTGCAGATGTGTGCCAGTGTGTAGAGGTGTGTGAGCGGCGTGTGCACTTGGATCAACCCAACATATGCAAATCTAATCAAACAACCCCCTCCGCCCCTCTTCGCCCCCGTCTTTCTGAAATGGACGTGGCGCAGCTGACCTGGATGGTCTGGTTGACGAGCTGTGTCGCTGTGGCTGCATCAAGCTCCCACCGCAGTGTCAAGGCGTCAACACCCGCGCGAACGAGCAGCGGATAGGCCGGTGTTGGTGGCGGTGCACGCGCTGTCGTCACGGTGATGGCGTCGCTCAGGGGACCCGCCCCTGCCGCGTTCCATGCACGCACGCGGTAGGTGTAAAGGGTGTTGGGCAACAGGCCCACGTCCTCCAGGAGAAAGTCGCTTGCGTCATCGCAGCAGACGACCAGGTCGCCTCGCAACACATCGAAGCGCACGAGCGGAGAGGAGCCTGTGGACGCCGGCGACGACCACGTCAGCATCACGCTGTACGCGCCCGTCGGCACAGCAGCCACCCGCGCAATCTGTGCAGGCGCGTTTGGATGAGGTGTGTTGTGTGTGTGTGTGTGTGTGAGGGTGGGGATGGATGGGGAAAAGTAAATTGTGTGTGTGTGTGTTGTGTGTTGTGTTGTGTGTGTGTGTCTTGGTTGTTTGTTGACCCAAGCAAATCGATGAACTCCTTCTCAGTCATACGTCGATGGCATTCACCGCCACAGGTCAAACGGTCCAATCCCTCACCTTTGATGGCGCCGAGAACGACCCGTCACCGCGTGTCGTCGTCGTCGGCGTTGATGTTGTGGGTGGGGCACTGGTTGTGATATTTGCAGCTGTGGTGGCAACGGTCTTGGTTGTGGTTGTACTAGCTGTTGGCTCGCACTCAATGGTGGTAGTGACATTTGGCGGAGCAAACACAGCCGTTGCATTGCTCAGGGGCCTGAAAGTGCGGTAAAGAGAAAGAGAGAGAGAGAGAACGTGTGTGAGAGAGGGAGAGAGAGTGTGTGTGTGTGGGGGGGGGGGTGTGTGTGAGAGAGTGAGTGAGTGAGTAAGTGAGTGAGTGAGTGAGTGAGTGAGTGAAATGGGGTGGGCTCAACGGCACGTAAAGACTCATTCGCACTGTCACACAACACACACCCAAAGAAACAAGCAAACAAGCAAACAAAACTCACAACAGCAACGCAAGGCAAACTGTCCTCACCCTCGGAACACGCTGCTGCCACTGTGCTGCTCGTATATGAATGCGATGCGGAAGAAAGCCGTCGTGTTGGGCGAAACCAACGGTGCAAACGAGGTTGCTATCGCACCACCACCGCCGCCACCAATGCCACCAATCGCATCACCATCATCGCCACCACAGCACACGTGGGTCCAAGGGCCTTGCTCGCCATTTTCTCCACGAATGCTCTGCTGGACAATAACGCCAGCGAGGTCGCATGTGTCCGGCAGCGACCAGTGTACGAGTGCGCGGCCGTCATTGCCTGCAAGCAACACGACTTCAGGCGGATTGGGGGCAGCAGGAGGACCAGAGGACGTCGTTGTCATGGCGACGCCAGAAAACGGGCCGGCACCGCTCTCGGACAACGCCTGTGAGGGAAGGGAGGAGGGCAGATGCGGGTTGTGTGAGAGGATGTGCTCTGTATGTGTGTCTGTGTGCGTGTGTGCGTGCGTGTCTGTGTGTGTGTGTGTGTGTGTGTCTATGTCTGTGTCTGTGTCTGTGTCTGTGTCTGTGTGTACGCAGGCGCGTACGTGTATGCACGTTGCAAGTACAGCATACAACACACACACACAACAAGTGGCTTGCGGCTGTACCCCCTCCCCCCTTTGCTCACCCGAACACGGGCGTAGTATCGCGTGCAGGGGGACGGAGCGGTGATAGCAGCATGGAGACGCCGTCCCGAATACAGCAGCGACCAGTTGCCGTACTGCACTGCAAGCTCAACCTGCGACGTGCATTGTGTGGGCGCACATGTGTGTTGGATGTGAATGGTTGTAAGCTGTGTGAAGTGTGGTTGGGGTGTGTTTGAAGATATGGGCGGCAAAGAGGGCCAGATCCACGCACACACACACACACACACATACACACATATGCAAAAACAAAAGGACACACACACACACACACAAGCACGCACACACATATGCAAACAGCCACACCGCCCGACCCTCCATCTTCACCTCATATTGGAGGACGAGCAGTGGATCATATCCAGCAGGCGGCGCCCACGTCATGTTCACAACGGTCAGCGTGTTGTTGGCCGTTACAGGATGTACGAACACGGGCATGTTCGGTGCAGGTGGTCTTGCTGCCAGCGTCCGCACAGTTGTGGCGTCGCTGTCACATGTTGACATGCAAAGGGGACAAGCAGAGTGAGGGGCGCGGTGGGAGGAATGCCAAAAACAAAACCAACACCACAATTTCAGCAGCATCATGGTAGCTTCACAGCAACACAGCAACAGACCAGATTGTGCAGAAGTGTGTGTGTGTGTGTGTGTGTGTGTGTGTGTGTGTGTGTGTGTGTGTGTGTGTGTGCACTGTGATCGTGAGATGGCTGCTGGGTGTACCTGAGCGCGCCTGCACCAGCACCGTTAATGGCGCGAACTGCAAGGCTGTACTCCGTGTTTGCTTGCAAGCACGAAACATTGGCATGCGTGCTGAGGGGCGTGGCAGACTCGAACAAAACGCGCTCGCCCGCTGCAAGCACTTCATAGCGAACAATGTGCCCATTGGGATGTAGGGGTGCCATCCATTCCACAGAAACCTAGACACATGTGCGTTCAGTGCGTTTGTGTGTAAGTACACGTATTGAGTGTGGAAACGTGCGATTCGTGTGTGTGTGTGTGTGTGTGTGTGTGTGTGTGTGTGTGTGTGTGTGTGCGTGTGTGTGTGTGTGTGTGTGTGTGTGTGCTTTTCTGTGCGCACTAGTTTGCATATCGCAATCAACACACAAACCAGTCCATCTCGGCACACCTCCGTATCTGAGATGGCGGTCGCTGTGAGCGATGACGGGGGACCAGAGAGCGCTTCGCTCGTCGCTGCCGTCTATTGAATGTGGTGTGCAGGGATGAACGTGCGGGGTGAGGCGCTGTTGTAAAGCCATACAACAGGTGATAACAGCACGCATGCACACATGCACACGTACACAGCACAGCACAGCACAGCACACATACACAGCACAACACACATACACAGCACAGCACAGCACACAGCACATCACACGCACTAGGTTTGTGTAAGGTCCTGTGAGCGCATTTGTCGCCAAGTCGCCCGTCACAGCCGCAATGGAATACGTGAAACTGAACGAGGAGGAGGTTGTGGTGTGGAAATGACACATCATGGTGGCGGTGATGGTGAGGATGAGAACAAGAACAAGAACACGTATTATGTTTGTTTCGGGAGTCAATAAACATGGCTTTGATGTAAGCACAATCACGTACACACGAGGATGACATGCTCTCACTCACTTTGTGAATGGAGACAGGCCTGTATCTGCGAAGGTGAGCGTGCCTGAGCTGTCTGATGCAACACCTGTGTCACAGCACACCTCCGCCCCATCCCGCAGCACCACATATCGGCCTGAAAGCGAGGCAAGGCAATGGTGAAATGAAGTGAGAGGGGGTTTGAAATGTGCTATAAAACAAGAAGACAGAGCACACGACATGCGCAGGCACAGCCATGGCAGTTACGAAAGTGGGCAGCAAGCAAGGATGCACACACACACGCACACATGTAAGCACACATACACGCACGCACGCACACACACACACACACACAGACACAGAGACACACACACACGCACACACACACACGCACACACATACACACGGACACACACACACACACACACAACAAGCATGCAGCCGCACCGATGACGCCGTTGCTGCGTGCTGGTGCAGACCAGGCGAGAGAGATGCGATTGCTGGCGGTGGCGGTGATGGTCGCGTTGACAACAGCGGATGGTGCAGCTTGCAGCGTGGACACACGCACACGTGTGCGCCTGTGACGTGTGTGTGTGTGTGTGATTGGTGTGCGTGACAACCATGTGTTTGGGGGATGGGATGTGCATGACAAGTTGTGATGAGCTATATCATGCTGTGTGTCGAATTGCACAATTCAAAGCGAGCAAATGCCAGGACACAAGCAATCACGGCCGTGCACAACGCAATCCTAGTCGCACCCCATTTGTCCAACCGCAACGCTCAACCCAAACGTCAAACCCCAGTGCAGCTCTCACGTTTCGCCGGCGTTGTTGGCGGCGATGAGTGTGAACGTGTATGAGGAGAACGGGGTCAGGTCTGCAATCACAGCGCCCATCGCAGCCGTTGTTGGCCCAAACACAACGCCGCCGCCACTGCTGTCATCATCGCTGTCATCATCGCCCATATCTTGAGATTGCAGCAGCGTGTAGCTGCAAACGTCCAAAGGATAACAGGCAAACAGGCAACCAGGTGACGTGTTGTGGGGGTGTAATGAGCAACACGTCAAGGGTTAGCTGTCAGGGGCACGCAACGATGATTTATTTTTTTTGGGGGGGGGGGGCACAGCGAACGATTGCACATGCTTACAACCACAGCCCCCTTGACACACACACACACACACACACACACACACACACACACACACACACACACTGATAACAAACGCATTCACGCCAATTAGCAGTGCGCACCTCGGGGGGTCAAACGTTCCGTCCTTTGAGGCCGTGGCTGCGGTCCAGGCGAGGGAGACGGACGTGGATGTCGCGGCGACAGCTGTCACGTCATCGGCAACGACGGGGTGTGCGTCGCATGCGTCCGTGTTGGCTGTGAAGACGGAGTACGCCCAGTTTGTGGCCGCGTCGGGGCACGTGCTTGCAAGCACGCAGGATGCCGTGGCCGCACACCAACCGCAGTATGGATCGCGTGCCTGCATGCACGATGTGCAGGTGGTGTGGACGGCACATTCGTCCGCGATGCTGAGGGACACAACCTGGTCCTCAAACGCAACGGCAGCGCTGGTCTGGTTCGGCAGCACATACACGCGCGCAAACGACACCTGAGTGGTGGTGTGGCGTGAGGGCAGAGGAGGCATATGGATGTTGAGGTGAGCGCGGGGGTTGGGTTGGGTCCGAGTGTTGGCATCAGCATTGATCACGTGTAACGATACACGGTAGATACACTAATGCAAATAACGCACGCAATCAGACCAGAACACATGACATGCAAGCACACAATGGGACGCGCTGCCGTACGGGTGTTGGGGACGGGGGTCTGAGGACGGCGACGCGATCTGATGTTGGCGTCGCGCCGTCTGGCTGCACGGGCACCTTGAACACAACACCTGCAGGGGACAAGAAGGTGGTGGTGGTGATGGTGGTGGAACACAGGTTGTTAAGGAAGCATGCCATGTCGAAAAATCCAAGCAAGAACAACACACACACACACAGGCACACACACAGGAACACACACACACACAGGCACACACAGGCACACACAGGCACACACACCTGTGTTATCGACTGCCCAGATGACATCGATGGATGTTCCGTCCGGTTGCGTCACGACATCCACGTGCATGTCTACAATGTGGGCGTTGCTCTGGTGGGCAAAGAGCGGACTCGACGCCCGCAGAAACCCAAGGCGGTCCGGATCAGCGTTTGTCGCTACACACGGGGGGGGGGGGGGGTGATCGTGTCAGGTGGAGGCGGTGATGGTGGAGTGTCGTGGGTGATGAGCACAGTGCGGTGGCATGAAGGACGACTGGGAAGGACAAAGCAGGAAGGAAGGAAGGAAGGAAGGACAAGGAAGGAAGGAAGGAAGGACAAGGAAGGAAGGACAAGGAAGGACAAGGAAGGAAGGAAGGAAGGACAAGGAAGGAAGGACAAGGAAGGAAGGACGTACGTTGCCACCACTGTACGTCGCCAACGTGCTTCGCCGCTCACGACATCGACACATCACCATCATCATCATCATCACCCACACCACCACGTCATCACCACCACGACAGCCACGTGCTCCCACCGTCGTTTGCTCTGACGAGGGTGACGGCCTGGCCGAGATCGCGATTGCATGCAAAGTCTGGGCCGCTCGGGTTGAGCTGCGGATCGATGCGACCAGAGAGCTCATAGTTGATGCTGTACTGGCCGTCATACTCATATGCGCAGATGCCAAAGCCAAAGTCGCCGCCAACACCCTCGTCTGTGGAGCGGAACGCAGCGTAGAAGCGCTGTGCATGTGTTGCTGAGGTGGAGGGGAGGGGCGGGGTGGCGGCAGCGGCCGTCATCACGTCCATTGGCACGCTGCCTGACGTGCACCTGACGTGGACATGAGAAGAGGGGGAGAGGAGGTGGTGTGGTAGAAGAGGAATCGCGGTGAGGGGAAGAAGAGGCGGGGGAGGGGGAGGAATGGATGCTGAAACACACACACACTCACACGTTCGCACACAAACACACACGTTCGCGCGCACACACACACACATTCGCACATTCGCACACACACGTTCGCGCGCACACACACACACACATTCGCGCGCACACACACACACGCACGCACGCACGCACACACACACACACACGTTCGCGCGCGCACACACACATTCGCACACAAACACACGCACGCACGCACACACACACACACACATTCGCACACACTTGATACGGATGGCGACAAATGAGTTGAAGAGGTTGAAGACGGAGGTGCCTGGATCGTCCTTGCATATGCGCGCAATCAGTGACTGCTTCTCGCCACTGTTGACGTCTGTTTCCGTGTACGCAAAGTACACGTACGCATCACTCGCATTGCGCGTCCAGCTGCCAACAAACTCTGCGACGGGTGAAGAGGGTGCAAAGGATGGATGTATGGAAGGGATATGGTGCAGGGAGGGGAGCATGAGGAGTGGGGTAACGTGGCGTAGCACACGAGGATGGTCTGATGGTGCGTGATAGGGCGATACACGATAGGGTGGTGCTGTACCTGGTGTAGCCCGGTCCTCCGCCGGCTGCGCGAGCCACGTGTCAACACTCGTCGCAGTCGTCATGTGCACACCGTTGTTGTCCTCCCCTGAAGGCGGGGTGGGTTGATGGCGTGTGGTGGTGATGGCAATGTGACGTGGGGTGAGAGACGAGGATGGCAGGATGAAACGATGAATGGATGAAACGATGAATGGGTGAATGGATGGCAGCTCGGTATCATGCACCCGAACGTGCACACACACACACATGTACACGCACATGCACACATGCACACACGCATACATGCACGCACACATACATGCACACACACGCGCGCCTACACATGTACACACACGCACGCACACATGCACACACACAGACAAATACACGGGCGCACCGTATGTGTATGCCCAGTTGTCTGTGTTGTCGAGCGTGGCCATGGTGATGGCGTTGGCCGAGTTGCTCTCCCCAAACGTCGGGAACTGGCGTGGCAAATGTGGTTGGCGTGGTGGTGGTGGTGGTGGTGGTGTGGAATGGAGCAAAGGTGTGGTGCTGTTAAGAGTAGTCCGGCAACAGTCGTCAAACGCAAACGACGCTGACCACACACGTAAACACACACAGAGGCACATAACCGCGAGCGAACACAAATGCGCACACACTACCACACACACAAACACACACACACACAAACACACACACACACACACTAACACGCACACTAACACAAACAAACACACACACACACACACACAAATACAGCCACACGTGCGAACACACGTGCAATCACACAAACGCCAATCCAATGCCAACCCCAAAGCGTGCAAGCGATGGCTTCAGCACGGTCGTGCTTACCACGTGAAGGCCGGCGTAAATGTTGTTGTCGATGCGAAGATACGTGGCGCGAATGCTCTCCCGCCGCGCAACGACGCCCGTCGCAACCCACGCCTCGCCCAGCTGATACGTGGTGATGGAGGGAGGGTTGTGAACGGGTGGAAGGAGGGGGCGCAAGGCGAGCACGCACGTTAACACATTCAGGTGGGTCCACACGTACGCAGTTACACACAGGCACGCACAGGCACGCACAGGCACGCACAGGCACGCACAGGCACGCACAGGCACACACATATATACACACCCACAAAGATACACACACACACACACACACTCTCTCTCTCTCTATCTCCGTACCCCATCTTGTCTCCGCCCTCACCTCCTGCAGTGTTGCGGTGCTGAAGAGCTGGCACATGGAGCGCCCCTCGCCCACGCCGCACACGAGCAGACGCCCGCCGCCAATCTCCTCCACCACCTGCGCATATCCGAGCTGCACCCGCACTGCAGCCGTCACCGCCAGCCCCGACGTCGCCCGCGCAACCACGTTCCTGTGATTGTGTGTGTGTGTGTGTGTGTGTGTGTGTGTGTGTGTGTGTGTGTGTGTGTGTGTGTGTGTGTGTGTGTGTGTATGAACAAAGAGCTACAATTGGTCCTCCCTTCGTCCCCTTCCTTCGCTCCCGTAACAATACAACAGAATGTCCACACCTTGCTGCGATGAAGACGACCCCTGCCTCTTCTGTCGACGGGCGAATGATTGCGCGTTCGAGTGCGCGAACGTCAACAGACACACGCGCACACGTGTCAGACTGGATGGTGCGCGGTGCACAGAGCGGATATGAAGCGGTCGTGGCGGGCACCGTGGCAGCTGGCGGTGTAGAAAACAGGGGGGGGGAGGTGGAGGGAGTGAGGGGGTGAGGGAGTGAGGGGGTGAGGGAGTGAGGGAGTGAGGGAGTGAGTGAGTGTGTGTGTGTGAGTGACTGAGTAAGGGAGGGAGTGTGACTGATTGAGTGACTGAGTGACTGAGTGGGTGATTGAGTTGCATCAACAACACAGCAGGCCTCACACGCCTGCACACCCATACACACACGCGTGCACACACATGCACACACACACACACATCAACCACGCGACTGACTGTTGACGGGGTTGATGGGTGGGATGGTGAATGTGAGGTAGAGGACGGTGGGAGCGCTGCTCGGGAAATTGTCGCTGCCAAGCGGCTCCAGCGACGGATACACGCGGTCCTGGTGGGTGGTGGTGGTGGCGAGGGTGTTGGAGAAGGGGTGTTGGTCAGGGCCGAGAGGAGAATGAATGGAGAAAACGCCACACACACACACACACATACACACACACACACATCACACGCACATGCAAACGTACGGATGGCTGTGACATGATGATGGAGGCGTTGATGATCCAGGGGGCGGTGCCATTAGAGGGCGCACGTGCCGTCAAGCGGGTGGACCGAAACGCCAGCACGCTCGTTGCCTGATAGGGAGGAGAGGGGATGTGTCTGTGAGTGGCGGGTGTTGCTATCGTCGTCGACCAGTCGGGCTACTGCAGTCACACACACACACACACACACACACACACACACACACACACACATACAAGCACACACACGCACACACACACACACACGCACACATCTCACCCTGAGGTTTGACTGGGTGACGGCAGCGCCGCCACAGCGCAGCTGATCGCTGCCCGCAACGAAGATGGTCCCTGTGTTGCGGTGATCCGTGTCTGCGACAGGGGAACCAAAACAAGAACCACGAGTGTTAGCACGATGCGTGCGTGCGCGGGGTGTCTGGGTGAAATGAAGTTTCTGCAACCAGCAACCAACGTCGGTGTAGGGGCTCTGCACCATCCGGACACACACAACCAAACACACACACACACACTCACACGCATGCAGTCACATGTGATACGCACAGCTTTCGCTGCCGTCGACGCTGGAGAATGTGTAGTTGGACGACATGTCGCGAAGCAAGTAGCCTGCAAAGAGTCGGAGGCGTGCACGTGAGTTCAACAAGGCGGCAGCAACAAGCTGTGGAAGCAGAGGCAGGATGCATGACCAGGTTGATTGCTGCCGCACGCAGCCACGCCATGGTTGCTCCACCTATGATGGCATCGTCGCGCTCCGAAGTGGACAGCACAACTGCGGCAAACACACGCACCCGCACATATTGGTAGGGGTGAGTGGCACTGCAGCAAGGAACACCACAGTGAAACGGGCACACCACCGCACCACCGCACCATGCGTCACCACCACGCATCACCCAGTCTTACAGTCGTAGGTGTGGTTTGGGAAGAAGTGCGTGACACGGTAGGAGGTGAACTCCCCATACACGTCAAAAGTGACTGGCAGTGCATCAGGCAGGGCTGTGATGGCTTGCCCATGGTTGGCAGGGACCAGGCCATCGCTGCACGCGGACTCTGGCGCCCCGACACCGAACGCGTTGCACGGGTTCGTCTGTCGTGTGTGTGTGTGTGTGTGTGTGTGTGTGTGTGTGTGTGTGTGTGTGTGTGTGTGTGTGTGTGTGTGTGTGTGTGTGTGTGTGTGTGTGTGTGTGTGTGTGTGTGTGTGTGTGGCAGCGAGCACGGCAGCACAAGCGCGATGAGAACCAGCATCGAGCACGTGAAGGAGGGACAAGCGTGCGTTCACGCACACACACACGCACGGCGACCAACCAACCAACCAACCAACCAACCTGTAGCAGCGAGATGAGAAGCAGCAGCAGCCGTGGCAGCCGCAGCAGCCGTGGAAGCAGCACGACCACGGGTGTCGCACCACCAGCAGCCATCATCATCCGTGTTGAGGCGTGACGACGACGTTGGGCGGTTCCCAAAGTTGTTTGCCGCGAAATTTCGACAAACTCCCAGAAACACCCTCATTTGGCACCTTTGCCTACAAGCAATGTGAGAATGTATCCAGCGAAATTATACCCCTCGCTTCCTCGAGAGTACTAGAGTAGCCTCTCCTTGCCTGCTGTCCTTGAGCTTTTGGGTCCACACTTTGACGAAGAAGCAGCTTGCTGAACGCATTCGCAAGTTGACGTTGAATTGCCACGGCAACCTTTGGAATCTGCGACATCCCAGTCCAGTGAGGTGCCCTAGCAGCCACAGCAGCCGAGATGTGCAGAATCAGCGGAGTTTGAGCCGATCCCACCCATGCGTGATGTACAAACATACACACCATCATCTTCTTAACTTTCTTGACATCAAAGAATTGTTAATTGTCACTGAAGGTAGTTGATTGCTCTTGCTTCGAGACTCAACAAGTATGAGTGATGAAGCCATGGGCAGTACACTGGATGGCAATCTCGCTCCTTCGCTCAGGGTGAAGATATGCAGCATCAACGATAGAACGATAGAACGATAGCACATGGCAACGGACGGATGTTGTCAACCAACTCCACAAGGTGATGCAGCGATGTGCGCTTTGGGACGGACATTCGGAGGGGAAAGGCGTTACATGTGGGTAGATGTGTGAGGGCAAGGTAGCGGTGCAGCGCTTGAGCCTTGTTCTTCGCTCTTCGCGTCCTGCTTTCATCTGGTGCTGTGTGATGTTCAGTGTGAAAAGGGCTGTGACCTGTCGCAGTGACGCTTGCCTTTGCGTTTGTGTATTTGAGGCGGACGTCCAACGTTCAAAAGACACCCGTTCTCTCGTTAGTTTGCAAGACAGAGAAACAGAGAAACAGCAAGGTCCTCCAGCCAGTCAATGGCATTCATGTACACACAGGTGCACAACACACTCACACACACACGTGTGAGTTTGGGGCATGTCGCTCATCTGACAGCGGCAAACAAGCCAGCAACCAAGAACAACCTAACAGCAGAGAAACAGCAGAGCAGAGCAGAAGCAGAGGCAGAGGAGCACCAAGAGCTTCAGCAGCTTCAGAGCAAGGCATCCATGTGTTGGGCAGCTGTTTTGGTCTT
The DNA here is from genome assembly GCF_000188695.1 of Salpingoeca rosetta. NCBI lineage: Eukaryota > Choanoflagellata > Craspedida > Salpingoecidae > Salpingoeca > Salpingoeca rosetta. Next base: position 279,270 of record NW_004754909.1, on the reverse strand, counting down.
TGCTGTCTAACTTTTTCCACTGTACATTCCCAATTTTCCGCTGTCACGACCAAAGAAAGATTGTCGCACGCGACACCGCGTTCCTGCGTTCCAGTCACCGCGCAGGCGCACAGCCCAGCCCACACAGCACCCAAGCACGACCCCAGGCCCAAGCGTCAGGACCTTGCGGTCGTGCTGCTCACAATGCCTGAGCATCATAGGTGCAGCTTGCGCGACCGCGCAGCTCAAGTGCTGTTGCTGGTCTTAAGTACCTCGGGCGTTTCATTGACATTGCCAAACGCGCTTGCGAATGACGCCTCTGCAAACCCTGCCGAGCACAAGCGAGAACCGTCCATCTTCGCTGATCAGCATGGTGGTTTGGTTATGCAGGACACCCACGTCCAAGTGTCCCTGGCCGAGTTGCTGCAGGAATTGCATGGACTCAAAACAACTGTTTCGGCCCTTCAAAGCCAAAATGCAGATTTGCTCACGAACGACGACGTGCTTCAGGCGCAATTGTCATCTTTGATGGAGCAGCATCATCAACAACAACAGCAACAGGGCACTTCACTTGTGACCTTCCCTCGGACAAAGGCCATATCACAATCGGGCACATACAGCGTCACTATCAGTGTAGCAAATAGCAGCATGCTTCCCCTTCCCACCTCTGCATTTGTATTCATCGAAGTTGGCGGCGCTGGCGGCGGTGGAGCTGCGAGTGCAAACCCAAGCACATGTGCAATCGCACACAATGGCAGATCGGGCACATCAACAACCATCACGCACGTTGACGGAGGAACGACCACGACTTGGCTCCTGGCAACTGGCGGCGGTGGAGGAAAGTACGCTGCGAACACGGTGTTCCCTGGCACAGCCCACGGACACGGCGAAGTTGGGCCAATTTGCTTCATAGGCCGCGGTGGGGTTGGAGGCCACGCCGGAGTCTACAGCATTCGACCCAGCACGGACGGGGGCAACGGTGGCTATGCATCTGGAGACTTCGAAATCAGTGCTGGCGAACCGACACTTCTCCAAGTCGTTGTTGGAAGCGGAGGAACCGGAGGAGCAAGTTCTTGTAACGGAAACGGTGTGAGCGGAGCAGATGGCTTTGCGATCTTTCGCTATCCTGCGAACGTTGAGATGACCTTCGAGGTTGTCCCTGGCGCGTGAAGTCACGAGACTGCCATTGTTGTTGCACTGTTAGCTCTTGACTGCCTGTGAAGGAGGAGGAATCCTTGGCTTTCTCTTGTCGTGATGATAACAGCGAACGGTTTTCGTGTGCCCTTAAGTTCCCCATGTTTGAATTCACTGAAGCTCTCCGTGTTACACTCACACGCCCTGACAGCTCCTTTTGCGGAGTCCCTTCTTGTGTTGATGCTAGTCTACCACCGCAATGTCCTTGTCGCTTCAAATAAAGTTGGGCGGTTTACACCTTCTACCATACAAACAAACAACAGAGCGCAGCACCTCATCACCAAATGTAACCAGCGAACAGCGAACACACACGCGCGTGTGTTCACAAGTCTGCTACCCACCATACAGCACCAGCGCAGCAAGCAACACAAGCAAGCAACACAACCAAACAAGCAAGCGGCAACAGCCACGCGCAACAACCAGGCACGCGCTCGACACAGGGGGAACAGGCTCCGGGGTGTCACGAGGATGGCGCAGGTGCGCTCTTTGCTGCCAGGTTGGCCGGCTTGCCGTTACTCCCGCTGCTCTCCGTGCTCGTCACGCTGCCATTCGTTGCAGCGCCCATTGCCACTGGTACTCCTGTCCCTGCTGTCCCTGCTGTTGGTACATCTGCCGGTGTTGCGTTTGGGCGTTTCGGCGACATGCCCGTGACCACGTCCGCCCGCCGCTTGAGAACAGACCTGGGCAGCGCACGATGGAACGCGAACACAATTTGCAGGCAACCGAGCGTGAGCAAAACACTGCAGTGCTGTTGGAGCCAAGGGTGGGTGGACAGACAGGATCGCACATGTGTATATATGTGTGTAGAGGAGTGTGTGTGTGTGTAGGTGTGTGTGTATGTGTGTGTGTCGCTGTGATTGGCTTACGTTTGTGTGTCGGTGCGGGAGCGTTTGCGCAGGTATTCCTCCTGCTTTGCCGTCACCTTCCGCCGCGTCTCAGGGTGCTGCGTATTGTGTGTACATCATGTGAGGATATTGTGTGTGTGTGTGTTTGTGTGTGTGTGTGTGTGTGTGTTGTGTGTGTGTGTGTGTGTGTGTGTGTGTGTGTGTGTGTGTGTGTGTGTGTGTGTGTGTGTTAGTGTGTGTGTGTGGATACACGTGTGAGCATGAGTTGTGAATACAAGTGTGAGCATGAGTTGTGTGGAAGCATCAGCAAGCGAACAATGTGACACAGCAAAACACAGAATCTTCCACCGCGCTTTCAGCCACACGACAAAACGTACAATTCGAGGATGATGTAGAGGTAGTTTTGCGAATCAATCATGTCGTG